>NC_137941.1:21133722-21181222 GCF_963969265.1 Rhamphochromis sp. 'chilingali'
AGGAGGTTGTGGTGTTACAACCCCAGGACTGAGAAAAAGGACTCTACATAATATATTCACTTGTCTCCTGGTTAGAAGTGACTATTGATGGAAATATTTTTCTTCTTCTTGTCTTTGTTTACATTGTATCCCAGAAAAGTTTTAAGTTGTTCAGGTTGAAACATTTGCACTTAAAGTCGGTTAAGTTTCCTTTGATATATCAGTGTCAAGCTGATGTTTAAGAGGGTATGTTAAGGACAGATGTGCTCCAGTCCATCAATCCTTTAAAGTGCTGGACACCGATGGTAAATTGCCATCAGGCCCTAAATAAATTGTCCTCTGCTGTTATCCATATTGCTTCTCTCATTCTTTGGTGAGTAGACGTATTGGTTACATAGGCATCAGGAAATAGATATTTTTTATTTTGCTTCTTTTTATTCAGATTCAAGCTGAGTACGATCAAAAGTTGTTGGGGTTTGTTTTTACTTAGACTGAAGTTTGTATTCCTATCTACTGATATTAATTCATTGTTATCTTAATATAGCTTAAGGTGGGGTGCATGCATACCCATATGGAAACGATATATATATACATCTTATAAAGTCTGTATCTGTCTTGTGTGAAACTTGTATGAAAAGCATACAAGAGTGAAAACAGATATAAGATCTAATCTGATATTCCATTCTAGGCAAATTGACAGCAAATAAAACTAAGTACACTTTTAAAACTTTTTTCTTTTATTCATTTTTATTTGAATTCAATTCAATTTTATTTATATAGCGCCTAATCACAACAACAGTTGCCTCAAGGCGCTTTCTATTGTAAGGTAGACCCTACAATAGTACAGAACCCAACAATCATATGACCCCCTGTGAGCAAGCACTTTGGCGACAGTGGGAAGGAAAAACTCCCTTTTAACAGGAAGAAACCTCCAGCAGAACCAGGCTCAGGGAGGGGCGGCCATCTGCTGCGACCGGTTGGGGTGAGAGAAGGAAGACGGGATAAAGGACAGAAAAATGTTATAATGTAATGTGGTGAAATTATTATCAACCAGGTGGTTCATGAGACAATTATTTTAAAGTAGTCTGGTTTTAACATTAACAATGAAGAATTATAATAAAAATGTAATGCATCTAGGCTACGTCCACATGTACCCAGGTATTTTTGAAAACGCAGCTTTTTAGATGCAGGTGTCAGGTAAACTTTAACGTGCTCGTGAGAAAACCCTAGAGAAGAAATTAGGTCTCTTCAATGGGGCATTTCTTTTGAAACTTTTGACAATCACGTTGTCAATATTGTCTTGGCCATTAAACATTAACTCCAGGACAGTGTTTGGATTTTTCCACTTTTGCCGGAGTTCATTGTACACTTTCACACTGACTTCTTCAGTGTTCTCTAAGGACATTTTAAGCTTTTGGGACAAAATTTTAGCCCAAATCCTGTGGGTAAACCTGTTCATGATGGCTTTATCTGCCCCTGGAGGCAATTTCCTTGCCTCATTTGCGTTGCTTATAGCGTGCAGAACCAAATCTTTAGTGAAGCTTTCAACAACTTTTACGTACTCTTCTCGGTTTTTATATATAGTGAGTACTCTTTTTGGTAAGGCCAACAGGTGTTTTGTAAATGTTGGGACAGTAATATCGTCAAGCTGTTCCCTCAGACATAAAATCAAATACTTCTCCTTGCAGTTATGTGCTTTGCAAAGATTGGTGAAAATGTCCTTGTTGATATTGGTCAGCCTTTTTGGAGATAGATCCAAATCCCTCTCGTCAATCTGAGGCCAGATTTTTTCAAGCAGACGACCGCTGATAGAGTCGGAGTTGTGGCACCGTGTGAAGTCCTTGTATTTAGACGAGGCTTTGCTTGTGGCCTCTGAAACTACCAACTGAATAACTTTGTAAACACAAATCTTTTCTTCAGACAGATAATCAGATGCCAGAGTGACATCATAAGAACCAATATCTGAATCACCATTACCGACTGACACATGTATAGCATTCTTCACAGGCTTTTCCAGGGGGAAAGCTTCTATGTTGTCCAAGTCTTTTGTATCATCTGAGTAGTTTTTCTTCGGTTCTACTGTGGCTGCGGTGAGGGTTTGAGGAGGAAAGATCTGGGACGACACAGACGCTTCTTCCTCAGATGACTCACAGCTGAAACCTATTAAAATATCTGGATATACGCAAGGTGGTGCAGGTACACGATGCAGTGTTAGAATTTCTCTGTTTTCACTGTCATCTGTGGATGTTTCATCAAGACTGCTCTCCTCTGCAGTCAAATGCAGCTTGAGGTTTTCTGAGTCTGAAGAGTCCTCCAGTCCTGGAGTTTCTGTTTCTTCATGATCACTTTGGTCATCTACAGAAATTTCTTTTAGGATGCTGTCCTTTGCTCCTGTTTCTTCTGTTTTCTCAGGGGACTCTGTGTCCACTGAGTGAAGACAGGCCTCATCAGTCTGCGTGGACACTGGATCTCCCTTCTCCACGGTTGTGTCCATTGCGTCCTCTAACATGGAACAAAGTTTCAACATGTCTTTCAGCAAAGTGGAAGGCAGCTCAGTGTTGCAGTACTCTGGGTTGAACTGCAGAGATTGCCACTGTGGTACAATTGTACCAAAAAAGTGGTCACTTAAGGACTTCCATGTTTCCACTGAGGTGTTACTGTGTGGAGTTGTCATGTTTAAGTTTGTATTACTATTTCTCTGACTCTGAAATGTAGAAGAGGAAATAAATTGTTGGCTGGTTGGAGTTGGACTAGGCATGTGTGCTCTTTGTAAACCAAATGCTTGGGAGTCTGGACGGCTCCTTTATATAGGTTTAAGCCCCGCCCACGTTCGGCTGCAGCCACTGTGACGTCATCCACTTTCCTGTGAAGTTGAACCTTCAAAGGTTTGGGGGCGGGGTTTAAGCTAATCTCTGACACAGCTGCATGACATTTAAATGGCATAAACTATTAATTAGCGTGGGTGGTGATTGTTCTTTTACTTTTCATATTCCGTATGTTTTTTGGCATCTATCTCCGTTCAACTTAGAAAAACCATTCAACCACCGTTAGATTCCTCTTCTTTTGGACATGACTGCTTGTATTTTTCTCATTTTTAACTTTTATATTTTTTAAATTATTCAACTTCCTTCAACAAATATTTATGATGTATTTCAGTGGGGAAACCCTTCAAATCCTCATTCAAGTTACTCCCCTTTCAACTGTATCTACCTTCACATACGTTGACCTAGAACCACCATTCAAACTTTAAAACAAAGCCAAGACATTGAACTATTCAACTGGTATTTATCTTTTCAATATTGTTTATACTTTTTCTTCAGCTCTACTTTAAGTTTCATGCCTTTTTTTCACCTGTTTCAGAGTTTATAATGGTTGTGTGTGGGACGGAATGTTGGAGGAGACAGGTCAACTGCTAGAGTGGGAGCAGGGGGAAAATTTATCTTAAAATCTTCTCTTTAAACTGCTGCTATGAACACAGCGTTTGCTCTACAGCCATCATTTTACCGTCAAAACGTAGCCATCGTTGTCCTCTTTCATCCAATGTTATTATTATTGTAATAGATGTTATGGTTCTTTCAGAACCTCCTCGCTGCAACTTTTCCATAGAAACCAATGTTAAAATGGCTCCCAAAATTCATCTGAAAATCAGAAGAACAGGCTGTCTTTACGCTGTCACTACATTCATAACAATCATATGACCCCCTATGAGCAAGCCCTTTGGTGACAGTGGGAAGGAAAAACTCCCTTTTAACAGGAAGAAACCTCCAGCAGAACCAGGCTCAGGGAGGGGCGGCCATCTGCTGCGACCGGTTGGGGTGAGAGAAGGAAGACGGAATAAAGGACATGCTGTGGAAGAGAGCCAGAGATTAATAACAAGTATGACTCAGCAGAGAGGTCTATTAACACATGTTGAATGAGAAAGTTGACTGGAGAGGAAATACTCAGTGCATCATGGGAGTCCTCCAGCAGCCTATACCTATTGTAACATTCCTGTGGTGACATTTTTTTTTCAACCAGGTGGTTCATGAGCCTATTATTTTAAACTAGTCTGGTTTTAACCTTTACAACAAATAATTCTAATTAAAAATGTTATCCACTTAGGCTATGTCCACATGTACCCAGGTATTTTTGAAAACGCAACTTTCACACTGACTTCTTCAGTGTTCTTTAAGGACATTTTAAGGTTTTGGGACAAAATTTTAGCCCAAATCCTGTGGGTAAACCTGTTCATAATGGCTTTATCTGCCCCTGGAGGCAATTTCCTTGCCTCTTTTATTTTGCTTATAGCGTGCAGAACCAAATCTTTAGTGAAGCTTCCAACAAGTTCTTTCTCTCACCCTCTCTCTCGCACTTTTTTTCGATGCAAGGGGCAGTGTTGAGATTTTGTTACCTAGTGGCTACACAAGCCAGGAAGTACCAATGACCGAATTTGGTAAATAAACATTTTTTTACAATTATTATTTGAACATATATGAGTGTTTGTGTATAAATACACAAACAATACACATATGCTTTCAATTGTGTAAGGAAGTTCAGTTAACACTAGCAACATGCTTTGTAGTGTGTACGTGCTTTGTCTCTAGGGGCCACCGTATATATTTATCTATAAACATATATAAATAAAACCACTTTTTTTTTTTGCATTAGTAATTCCTTTTGTGCATAATTTTATATTGTTGTTAATAATAAATTAATTAAAGTAACAAAACAACCTGAAGTGCCTGTTGGCTATTGGAAGAGCCGGCACTTTTTAGTGAGTCGAGCTGAATGAGCCGGTTCTCTAAAAAGAGTCAGAATTTCCCATCACTAGTGTGGATAAGAGAAACTCTAAAACAAAATTCAAACTTCAATGTATATTGTTGAGTCATATTACTTAGGAAAAAGAACAGCTCCGAGAAATCATTAAAAGCTCCAAATTACCATAACATTCACGTCCATGATGAGTGCATCTTAATTTCTCACCACATCTGCACACATTTCAAGAAATCTCTGATCTTGTTTACCAGAGTTGCCAGCAAAAAATAAATAAAAAATATGGGGAGGCGAAAGACTTTGCACAGTAACGATATCTTCTGTGCATTAAATGTCTCATCACTTTTACAATATTATATGTGTAGTTCATGGCTGCACATTAGACCCATTGGACAATTTATTGCACATATTGCACATATATCTATCCTGTAAGGTTTTTCCCTCCTGTTAAACATTCTCTGGCCCTCAAGCATAAAATACAATATCTCATCATTACTATTTTCTTTAACCAGGCGTCTGGTCCAATGTTTCTTCCACTTGTTCTTACTTTTAGCTCCACCCAGTTGGCACAAACTGTGCCAATAACCTAACAGGCCTGTGTAAACCAATCACATCATGGGTATGACCGCAGTGCCCAATGAGAATAGCGCAAACCTATAGCCCCGCCGTCACGCGGTAGGTTGCATCGTACAGAAAGTCACCTCGTCGTGTCAGAGTGGGAGAAGCTACTGACAGTTAGCACCATTAGCAGCGGTCACAGTACCACCGGGAGAAGGTCGACAGCAGGATCCTCTCTGAGCCGTATCTAAATCTCACAAACAGCTTTTAAAGGTCTCTAGCTACTCGCCGAGCTAACAGTTTTGCGAGCTTGCTACTAAGTTTCCGCTCATCTCTCGCATTCATTATCAACACCTTCATCATGGCTGCGCTCAGAGCGTCCTATCACAGGATTTTGGACAGGATCGAGCACATGCTGCCCGCCAAGCTGAGACCTGTGTACAACCACCCGGCAGGTAAGACACAGTTGACCGTAATGAGTTTGTTTGGTATTGGGAGGTGGGTGACCGCAGCCGCCCTGTCCAGCCGTGATATGGGATGAGGATGCACTGACCTTTCTGCACCGCATCGTTCAGGGATCACAGTAGCACCTCTTGCGCCGATGCCCGAGCTGCATGAAATTAATTGTGTTTGCGCTGTCAGTGTAATCTGTAACCTTCCGGGATAACGCGGGCTGAGCCAAGAACCTCGGTCTGTGGAGGAAGCCAAACCCACTTTCATTCAGTTTATCGCGTTCTGGGTGTTTAACTGTGCATTTCAATCAGTCCTTTATCACTAAACTATGTAGTCGCATGCTCGGTTTGATAAGAAAAGTAGTATTGTGCCTCTGGAGAGTGACTATGAATGTAAGCCTGATTGGTTTCATATAGTTAAGGTTGGCTAAACAGAAGTTCATGCTGCTTCCTGGTCGTAACTTGGTTTTGAATAAATTAAGCCCAACTTGCACAAAAACTGATTTTCTTCTTTTGGTGGAAGGTCAAAATCTGTTTGATTGCAGAAGTAAAAAACCCGTTATGCTCTCTGCTACTTTTTTCTGTTCAGGCTTTACTTCTGTTATTTATCTACTTAACTGTGAATCACAGATATGTTCCATTCCATCTGAAATCAGAAATGCTGACTTCCAAGATGGAAGTTTCAGCTGGAATGCCCTCCAGTCAACTTAAAAGGTTGGCCTAATTTATGGTCCACCATTACAACAGTGGACAAAAAAATTAGTAAAACTTGGCTTGTGTACTGTAAGTGTTGTGTGTTTGTGACTTAATACACAGGGAACAGACCAAGCTCTATCTATGAACGTGCACTAGCTAGTGATGAATGAATTGCTCTACCTCGCAGGGTAGAAAAACAGATCCTCGCTTTTCCGGCTTTACAACTGGCAAGTTTTAAACTCAGGAGTGACATCATGCTCTGGCATAAAACTTCCGAGATAAATGGAACAGTGACCATGTCCTCCCAGCAGCTTGTTTGGCACTGCCTCAAAGAATAAGCAGCTGTCTCAACGTAATCCAGATGCAGCCAGCTGTTTCAGCAGCACCTCCTTATTTCAGTGCCGAATCTGCATACTTACTCTTAAAATGTAATGCATGAGTTGCATGCATCAGGGCAGCTAAAGACCCTGTGGATTACTTCTATTTTTGAATGCGGTGTCCTCTTGTTACTGCTGCACATCATCTGAGCTTGGATAAAGTGGGTAATGTTTCTATTTGGTGACACCCCTCCTTCTTTGTGCTCAGGTATCCTGGATATGATCCTTGCTAAATCTGCAAATAAAACTGTTCTAACTTACTTTTTTGTGTGCCTGGTATCAAGCACAGCAGGGACACAAACACAGCTCACTTCAATCAAATCTATGCTCTGCACAGCTGAAATCCAGATTTTGGCACCCACTTGTTTTGTCCCCCGACAAATTTGCCACACACCTAACTTAAAGGCCGTGCTGAGAAAGTTGGAGGCAACAGTTTGTTCATAAAGGGATTTGTTGGGGACAACATGATCACTGTTGTTTGTTTTTATCATGCTGGCTAACCTCTCAGAACAGACTAGATTTCCAGGAGCGTGGCCGTGCGGCACCTACACTGAGCAGAGTGAAGTAGGAGGTGTAGAATAAACTTGACTACTTTTAGATGCTCGATTATTCTTCTCAAGGGGACCCCCATAATTGGTAGCTCCATATTTCTATTTGACAGTTTTGGTGTTTTTTGTTTTTTGTTGTTTGTTTCTTTGTTTTGTTTTTAACGATTTAAAGATGACGATAAACTCTAAATAAAACCAGACCCAATAACAAATTTGGCCATGTCTATATCATCCTTATCCAGTGAGTTGCAATGCACACTGAACATTTCTGGTATTTGTGCACTCACCTCCCACTTTCCCTCATGAAGGTATATTTTGTCACTATTTATCAGTCAGGGTAGTATAAATACAGAAGAATCGCCTACGAGTATAACACACTATAATTAAGCAGCAATGCCCTTCAGAACACTGTGCTAAAATCTTTAGCTCTCATTTGAAGCACAAACTAAACTGAAGGTGTTTCTCGTAAGTCTTGCTTATGTATTGAGGACACTTGATATTATCTAAAGGGATCTTGGTTAAGGAGTAACTAGTGTCACTGGTGATACTGGTCTTAGATTTGTCTGAGAAAGGGTACTGGAGCTCCGGGGTTGTCAAGGACAACTTTTCTGATCAGGTATGAAGGGGTGGAGACAAAAGCCAACTCCCTCAAAGATGATTGGCAGCCACAAACGCTCTAGTTTCTGTTTTGCCCCGCAGCGCTGCCGGGAATGCTGATTCCAGACCAGCAGCTTTTCTTCACTGTGCTGTGGCTAATTAAGTCTTTGTGAGTCTCCTCCCAGTGGCTCACAGACACCGAGTGTCTGATCTGTGACACTCAGATCCATTGGTGTGGTTTTGATTTGAGCTTTTCACTCTTCCAGAGCTTGGATGTCTTAAGCAGGAAAAACTCAGTGAGCTCAAATACGAGCATTATATTTTGAGTGTTAACAGCCAGTGCTGTGATGTCCTGATCATCTGATGTTTTCTGTTGCTGCTTTCCAGTTCTGATGTAATAACGCCACGATTGCATCAGGGTTGTTGAGGTGGTGTTTGTTTGACAGGAGTTCAAAGGTGTAAAGGTATTGCTATTTTAAAAAAAAAAAAAACAAAAAAAAAAAAACTGTGGCAATGTTATCACATGGTCTTTTATTACATTAAGGACTGCAGCTAGTTGTTGCTTTCAGAATCTATTAATGTGCTGATCTCTGAATTGGTTTTGTTTATAAAGTGACATTTAAACTTGATAACTGACCACCCAAAATATATGAAAGTATAGAAACAGAACAGAACATTTTTATTATCAATCCTCTTGACACAAATTATCTTTTTGTGAGCACAGAGAGTAAAAGTCAGCTTCACAGTATTTTCCTGTGGACAAAATGTGTAACGGTGATACTGTTGGTGATGAAAATCTCCAGACACCCCTCAATACAATGTTATCGCAGTACTTCTCTCCAGTTACAAGGTTCTTGTGGTCTCTAACATTTTGCGATATGTTGAGTACTGCAGTAACTCATAGTGAGTTTAACAAATTTTTGTTAAATGCAAATTGTGTCAAAGTTGACCTTTTTCAATATCTGTTTTAGTCAATAAGATAAAGTTGTGATTAAATCTGCCATAAGACAGTCGATCAGCCTGCAACTGAATGGGGTCAAGTTGGCAATTACACGCAGTTTGTTTCTGATAATTCGGCAGTTAACTGCGATAAATCGTCAAACATCCCATATCTCCTGCTGACTGCATAAATAGAAATTCATATTGACCACTGCATTTACGCTCAGCAGCCTTCCTTTTCTATTGAAACATAAACAGAATGCAACTAGCTGGCAGCCAGTTGATGCTAGCAGGAACGTATTCAGAGTGATGGCAACATGTTAGCAGTTTCTGCATTTATAAATTAGACAGCGATTATTTGCAAACATTTGAAAATCAGAGTGGATTGAGCTGACAGCATCCTGCCTGAAAAAAGGCGACCTGTGCAATCGCCTTGCAGTCAGGAGTAGTCGTGAGTGTGCGATGTCCTCAAGCTCTGGCCAACCAGCAACCACTTATGCCAACATAAGTGTCATATGTTTGCTTATTTAATACAAGTCTGCTCAATTAATAGGAGGGTGGTACACGAGATGATGCAGTATCACTACCAAAATATAACACTTCTGTGCTGTAGCTATTTATTTATGTGTTTTTATTTTCCACCCCTCAACCACCAGTTTCTAAATGAGCTCAAACCTGGGTTGTCATTGTATAATTTTCTATAAGAGAAACAGCCTTCATATCAGGAGCTTTTATTTATCCTCAAATGTATTGTGTATGGTTAATACTGTGGGAAAGCTGGTTACCTCTGGAAAACTAAACGGTGTGATTTTATGTTTTGTTTTTTCTGTAGGTCCGAAAACTGTTTTCTTCTGGGCCCCAGTGTTTAAATGGGTAAGTGCACATTCACCCAGCTCGTAAGCCACAGCATAAAGTGCAGACAGACTTTAAAAATCTGATTTATTTAAAACTGCTACCAAGCATGCCTTTATCCGCACCTCATCAGCAGACAGTCAGCAGTTAAGCCTCTTACCCTGTAGCTCGCACATTATCTGACACAAGTAGTTCCCTTGTTAACTCTTGACTCCTTCGGATGAAATTTGTCACACGTGGCAGTTCTGTCAATAAGAAGATTGTGTTATTTGGATGTTTTTTTTTTTATGGGTCTATAGTTATTCCAGAATATTTTATTTTTTAAAAACCTGTCACTACCACTGTGTGATTATTGGGATTCTCATTTAAAACTGACTGATCATTAATGGAGTAAATACATCAGTCTCTTCTCTACAGGGTCTGGTTGGAGCTGGTTTGGCTGATATGACTCGACCAGCAGACAAACTCAGTACCTCTCAGTCTGCAGTGCTGACGGCCACAGGTGAGACGACACCGAAACTCAAGTCGACTTCATAATGTGTCAGTTTGGAATAAACGCGTTCGTACATCCAAATGGGTTTTGTGCGAGACAATGGACAGTTTAATGGAAAAGTTTCCCTGGTAAGTCTTTCTCTGGGGCTTTTGCAGAATATTCCCCTTGGGCAGAGTTCACAGCTGGTCGACACCTTTGAGTCTTTTTCTTAATTTAGGGTTTTCAGTGAGTAAAAGGTTAACTGGAAACTTAATCCTGGTTTAAACTTTGAAAGAGGTAATGCATAGTTTGTAGTTCTTAAGCTCTGCCTTGAGTTGTTGTTGTACATTTCACATCTCGTTACTTGATCTCTGTTCAGTTTTCAGGTTTTTCCATATTCATTTTTTATTTTTTATTTTTTTAACCAATCTGTGTTAAAGGTCGCCTGTTTTGTTCCACTTTTTTTTGCACTATGTCTCTTCAAACAAATCTTATCTGCGACTCTTTGGCCAAAACACAGACTCTGTCCTGAGGAGTGACCCTGGTGTACCATCAGTGTGCGTCACGTTCACTCCTCCTGTTCTGTTTCTCCATCAGGGCTCATCTGGTCCAGATATTCGTTGGTTATCATCCCGAAAAACTGGAACCTGTTTGCTGTCAACTTCTTTGTCGGCAGTGCCGGAGCCTCACAGCTTTACAGGATCTGGAGGTGTGTGAATGCACAGTAAATGATGTTTCTGCCAGTGGGTTACATGAGCTCATAATCACTGTTAGAAGCATTTTAAAGATTAGTTATAATAAGGAATGCAAGATAATTGCACAGTAGCCTTATGTAGAGTGCTTATTTCTTAATCATTACTGATATGAAATCATGCAGGCATGTTAATGTTTGACCCTAGAGTGCTGTAGCTATAGTGAATGTATAATGTAGTGTAGTCTTCATGTGTGCTTTGCTTTCTAGTGTCAGCTGAACTCTATCAGAGGAGAGTTCAATTACAAGTCAATATTTGTTAAGACCACCTTTTATTCTTCAACACACACTGAACTCTCTTTGACAGCTTTCTTCTCATTTATCTAAGTAGTCTTCAGGAATAGTTCCCCAGGCTTTGTGAAGGATATTCAAATCTCTTCTTTGGACTGGGGAGGCCAGTCTGTACTTTTCTGCACTGTTATTAAATTTTGGCAAGATCTCCAACACCATTTGCTGAGACAGCAAAAACCTGTCTCAACAATGTTGAAAGACCTTCACAAAGTCTGGAGAACTATTGCTCAACAGGACTTAAAAAAAAAAAATTACAGGAAAGTTTATCTCATCGGAAACAAGTTTTTAAAAATGACTTGATTTGAGACTTTTGCACAGTAGTGTATCAGTCAAGTGATTCTTGGAATTCAGTTTTGCTACACAAACTAGTCCCTTCGCTGAGATGAGTTGCTGCTAAGTATTCATACCACTAGATTTTTAGTGTTTTAGTGAACATAGCTTCCCGGCACATCCACAATATCCCAGTTCAAGCCCAAGAGGAGACACGAAAGCCAGTCCGGGGGGGGATCACAAGCTATTGCACTCTTAGTGATGGTCCCATACCTGGACAAATGGGAGGGTTGTGTGAGGAAGGCATCCTTCCTCTGTGGTACTCCCTTGGGAAATAAGGGAGCAGCTGAAAGTATCTTTATTTGTATTCTAGAACTCTACCAAAGTAGCTTTGCACGATTTCTATATTTTATTTATTATTATTTCACGTTCAGCTAGTACTTGATGCAGCACATCAGTTCATGGTCTCTCTGAAAGTTTGAGTTCCTGTCTCTTTAAGCCCCACTTTCATCTGATTGGTCAGTTTCTTCAGCAGACATCTGAGCTCACTGGGATTATTTTATGGTCCTTATCTGAAGCTTTGGCCATAGTTAACATGGAACACTATTTTTAGTTAAGAGGCAATTTAAACAATGTTTTTGTTTTGTTTTGTTTTGTTTGTTTGTTTGTTTTTAATCATCTAACAGGTACGAGCAGGATAAGAAGGCGGAGGCCAAACAGGCTGCGGAGTCCTGAGTGTATCGACGCTCCATTGCAGCGGACTAAAAGGGAGACTTCTTATCATCTCGACATCACACCATGCTGTCTCCATAACATCCATGCCATAATAACCATTGTTCTACCACATTAAGCCTGTTGTCCCTGTTGGAAATATGCACTTTTCTTTAAGTTTCACATTTCCTCAGGGTGTGCTGAGGGAGGGAAGGAAAACAAAGCTTTTTTTTTTCTTTTTTCTTTTTAAACTGTAGTCAACACACGCTCAAGAATGGTCATCAACGCACAAATACTTCTTGTTCAACACGTTCTGTGATTGTACAGTGTTTAATTTAAGTTCATCCTTTATATCTTGCACACTTGCTGGGAGGTCTTTGCCTTTTCCATCATCGATTTTTCAGGTGTAGCAATCAGTACCTCAGGCAGACAATTCCCAAAAAAACGAAACATGTAACTCTTAGAGTTGTGTTGAACATGGTTTAAGGAATGTGTCCAGATGAAATTAAGGATGTCATTGCACTTAACCTTTTGATTTATTTATAATTTGATCATCATGTCCCGCTTGAGATCATTAAATTGTCATTGATTACCGTGTAACGATTTCTTCCATTTAATGACTTTAAATCTGTGTGAACTCAAATGTTGATTTATGAATTACTTGATTAAAAATTTGCAGTCAAAACTGTATAGGAAGATACTGTTATTTTCTAATTGTGTTTCAGGAATACTTACCTAATGCAACATATTTAACCTCTGAAGCCTTGTCTTGATTGGTAGCACGTACTGACAAACTAACAGCGCTCTATTATCAAATTTGTTGTTCTGATGAAGGTGTTTTATAGTTTTTGTGTAACAATAATTATTTGAGGTCTTCCCATTGTATAAATTAACCCCTGACTAATTTAGCAATAATTAGTGCTAACAATTAATTAGAAGACTGTTTGAACAAATGGCACTTTTGAGGATTGATCGTTATGGCTCTGTGATGACTGTCTAATGCTAATAAATATGGTTTGATGCCTACAGCTGATTTAAATTTTTAGCATTGACTAAGAATAATAAGAGATCAACATTTTTCCGCACTAACATCGCTTCACTTATTACAGTGCTCCTCTAAGAACAGCTGGAATGATGGGATCCACCATTTGTGGAGGAATGTATATTTCAGGGGCCACTGTATTAGGTATACATGTTCAACTGCTCATCTAATCAGCCAATCACATGGCTAATTCTCAGTCCAGTTTGGCATGTAAACATGGCCGACCTCACGAAGTTCAAACTGAGCATCACAATTTGGAAGAAAGGTGATTTAAGTGACTGTGAAGGAGGCGTGGTTTGAGTGCTAATCTACTGGCAATTTTCCTCAACCACCTCCAAGTTTTCGAAAGAAAATACACAGTGAGCAGCAGTTCCCTGGGTGAAAATGCCTTTTTGATGTCAAAGGCGAATGGCCAGACTGCTTCCAGCTGAAAGGAAGGCAACAATAATTCAAATGAAACTCAAACAGCATGACTAAAATTGGATGATAGACGACTGGAAACCTTTTTCTTAGCCTGCTGTGTCTTGATTTCTGCTGCAACATCCAGATAGTAGGGTCAATTTTGCTTAAACGACCTGAAAGCATGCATCCACCATGCCTTATATCCACACTTCTGGCTTTTGATGGTGTGATGGACCCCTCAGTACCAAGTGATCACTCTTTATAGCACCTGAGTAGTGTTGCTGACCATGTCTGTCCCTATATGACCACAGTGTGTCCACCTGGCTGCCTCCAGCAGGATAACTCTCGATGTCACAAAGCTCAATCGTATCACAGTCACTAGACCTCAATCCAACACAAGAGTTGCATCATGGACGAATCTGCAGCAACTGTTTGACACTATCATATCAGCATGGACCAAAATGTCAGAGGAATGCTTCCAGCTCCAGTTCTGGAGACAAAATGAGATCCAACTATTTCTGTGTACCTAATAAACTGTTTTCCGTTACTCAGGCAACTCACTTTCAAGGCAAAAGATCACCCAGCATGAACATTTCCTTTTTCCACGTCTATAACAGTAAAAAAATGTTTTGCTTATGTGAAAGTTCAGCTTTAAAGTACCACTTAAACCTAGTAAGCACTGAGGATCTTTGTTTCACATGATTAACATTTATTGAATAATAATTAAACTAATCAAAATAACCATAGCTTAATTATTACAAAAGCAGCAGCCATAAAAACTTGCAAATGTCCTTCAAACACTTGATCAGTCACTGAATCATTTCTGAGTCACCAGGAAGAGCTTTGCTCCATTTGTTTCTCTGACTGCATAAAGGTGTGAGCTGGGGTCATCAGTATAAACACCTTTAATTGCATAAGATGAGCTCAGGTTGAGAGGTGATAAAGATGAAACAAAAACTCCCCCTTCTGTTTACACTGTGAACTACAACTCTGTAACAGCTTCGGAGCCGTGTGATGAAAGATTGAAGAAAAAAACAAAAACGTTTAGCTCTGTTTAAAGGCAAAGTTCTGTGTGGACAGCATTCAGTGATCTGAAAGAGATCACACACCCTGCACCACCTGAGCCACTTTAGATCCCGCTCACCGGTGTTATTAGGCGTTTACAAAGGTCAGAGTAGGATGGCTATGAGGTCATTTAACTTTTTTGCCATTCAAAACAGGCTCAACAAATCTAATGAGTGAGGCAAGCCAAGTGCTAATCTTACTTAACATGTCTTTTCAGTTCATATCAGGTTATTTGTGGTAAATAATCTGAACATAATCTTATGTCTGTGTAGGTTATCAGTCATCCAGATCACAGTAGTCTCAGGAGCTTGGAAAGAAAGCAACTGGACTTTAAAGTTTAGTGAAGATGTTTTTGGGATTAAAGCAGCCTCATGGATGGAGGTGAAATTTTTTCACAAAACAAAGTCCTTTCCTTCAAAGCTCCTGAGACTACCTGAACAGATTGTTTGAAATGAAGCAGGAACAGTGGTAGTCCTGACAATAGCTCTGTTCCAATTATGCACCACTAAACCTAATGAGATCATTACTGCTATTTGTATTTACACCCATGTCTTTCCTGTTACAGGTTAACCTGGCTGCTGGGGTAAAATCTTTAGCACCATCCTGACACCACAAGCTACTTTCAGCTGTCCAGTTATTTCCCAGGAGTCACCCAGTTAATGCTGAATGTCCTTCCTGCCACAACACCAAAAGAGTTTGTCCACGACACTATGATGGTCCCGTCATGTTGAAACAAAATATTCAAATACTGTAATTCATGGAACTTGGAAATGAGGCTCATTGTCACAAAAATAAATTTAAATACATAAACGTTGGGCTGCCTGGGCTTCAGTAAAGTTGTCAAATAAATACGAAAATCAGAGCATAAATGTTGGTCAACCAAAATTTTTATTCACAACCATAAACAGCGAGTCAGGTTTAGCGTTTTCCACCGACGCGAGGTGCGCTGACCTTCATGGGCTTGGCGATCTTGGGTTTCTGTGCAGCCTTAGCAGCGGCCTATGGGAGAAGAAAATCAACTAAGTTCTTGCACAAAGAAAAACTTTGAATTAAGTTGCTGAATAATCGAGTGAAGCCTGAAGAGCATGCAGTGGGGAAACTAAAAACTTGTTTTGACATCTTATTGAATAACTTCAACACAGAGCACTGGCTCTTACCTTTGCAGGTGCTGCAGCGGGCTTCTTTGCAGCCTGCTTTGCCTTCTTGGCCTCCTTGGCAGCTCTGAGAGAACAAAGAGAACCAAATTTAGTCCAAACCAATCAAAGTGACCAAAAAAAATTCAAAACAACAATTTCTTTATATAATTTTTTAATGTATGTATTTGAATACTTTATTTTTAACTTGAGCATTGGTTGCTCCTCATGACCTCAGCCCTTTTTGCGCCACTCACTGTGAGAAACATGCTTTATAATCGTATTTTATTATGACTGGAATAACAAAGTGAACTTGAAGTGCTATTAAAGTGTTCACTGTAGTAATTATTTACAGTGACTGATTACACTGACAGGCTGATCAGAAGCTGTTTTTACTGAATATTTCCAATCAATGATTAAGTGTTGCAACTCTAAAGGCTTCCTCATTTTCTTGGACTAGAATACCAACAACTTTAAAAAACAATCTAAAGACGGTGGCAGCATCAGTATTTTCTTGTTTTTAATAACATTAAGCTTAAATACAGCATGTTTGTGATCAGTTCAGGTTCATAGGTGCAGCTGTTCTCTCATGCAGGAATTCATATTGGGGGTTTTCTGACTGTTCGGTGAGTGTTTAAAGGACCAGAAGCATTCAGAGACTTTTGCTAATATCACTCAGTAATGTTAGATGTGTTCTTTGATGATGAAGAAGAAGAAAGAAGAAAGAAGAAGAAGAAGAAGAAAGTGTGTACATTATTGTACTTTATTGAGCCCCGTGGGGAAATTGCTCTCTGCATTTAACCCATTCACTCAGTGAAGCAGTGGGCAGCCATTGGGCGCCCGGGGAGCAGTGTGTAGGGACGGTACCTTGCTCAGGGGTACCTCAGGGTAGCTGTTAAGGGGAATCGAACCCCCGACCTTCCGATCATGGGGCAACCACTCTACCTACTGAGCTATCCCTGCCCAGTGATGATAAAACTAATCCTGAAGTAATGAATATCAGGAATTTAAGTGTCTAGTGTAGCAGCAGAGTGGACTCAGTCTGCAGAATAGAATTAAATCAGGAAGTGCTGCAACACCCTGTAATTCACTTTATTTTAATTATGCTGAAGCAAGCCCCAGATTAATGTTCACTCAGATTATATTTGACTGCTGTGTTTGTGTATCAGCTAAGCCTGCAGGGGGAAACAAAGAAAATCATTTGTTTCTTGCTGTGTTACTATGAAAAGTCCCTGCAGTCAGCGTTTCAATGCCCTCATAAAGGCACTCTGTTTTATTAAATTCTTTTTTTTTTTTTTAATGAAAACTAACAATTAAATCTCATTCTTAAAAATATGAAACCAATAAAATGCCCAATGCAACCTCTGGGCAAGTCGGCCAATATCGTCTACACTGGATTCTAATCCAACCCTTCTTTATTCCGAATAATACTCTGACACAATTTTATCACCTTCAAGATCACAAGACTAAAAAAAAAAAAAAGACAAAAAAAGACAAAAAAAAAAAAAAAAAAAAAAAAAAAAAAGTACACAGGGTACTTTGTCCTCTTACCTGATGGCCTGCTCCCTCTGGGCCTTGCGGACCTCGGGCTTCTGGTTCCTCTTGGCCATGATCTCAGCCAGGGAGGCGCCAGTGATGGCCCTCGTGAATTTCACTGCACGGCGGGTACGCTTCTTTGCCACCTCTTCCTGTTACAAAAAAAAAATACAATACATTGGTTTACTTAAAAAAATAATGGTTTTTCATGTTCACATGAAGAATAGAAGACAAACCTGTTAATCACAAAGAAATGAGTGGCTAATCTATCTGAAAGGAAATGTGTCTACATATTTACTCTAGTCTACACCGCCAAAGGGGTGGTTGCAGTCATAAATGAACAGTTATTAACCAATTTTCTCAAACTGCCATCTAAGGCATGGCAAAATCAGTATTAAAGCATGTGTCTAGCCATCCAACAAGTCAGTTTTGCGTGTTTTCTGATGCATCACCATCCATAGGAACCGTAACAGTCAACAGCTGTAACCATGAAAATCTAAAAACCTGAGATAAATTGAGTAAAATACGTTGTCATGCTACAGCAATGGTGAGTAACAGAAGTTTTAATAACTCAGCATATTGTAAACAAAACACATTTCTTATGTTTGCCTTTAAATTTCACAAAGCCAACACCAAATCCTTGAACTACTTTAACAGGACTACACACAATCCATCCACAGGTAGCAACTGTCAGCATGTTGGAGAGTTTGGAGGCTGACCGATGAGAATATGTCTGCAAAGACGTCAAAGGCCAGTACTATGATCTCCAGATATTCTGTGGCTGCAGGTGTGGAGTGAGCGCTGCTGCTCAGTCTGCAAAACACAGTTGAGCAACAACACGTAACACGGACCAACACCGTGCACACCATCCACCCGCAGCCAGTCTGATGTATAAATTGGAGCTTGAGTAAATGTGACGATCTACTTTTATATCTAATAGCTAAGATTAGTTTATCTGTTTCACAAATGACCAGTATCAACACAGCAATTAACTGCTGGACCCACAAAGTCTGTCTGCCATGGAAAAATAGCTACATTTTCACTTCAGTCTCCTTGTAAACAAATATAAATGATGAACTCATATACAGGATTGTACTTACAGACTGGCCCTTCTTGTGCTTGCGTCTGTACAGCACAGTCCAGTTGATCTGTCTGGGGTTCCTCTTGGCCAGGAAGGCAGACTCGCACTTGGCATTCAAAAACTGGAACACCTAACAAAGACAAAAATAAATAATTAAATAACCGAATGTTACTCATGTCTGCCTTTAATTACGACAATTACACCCTGTACTATCCACCTGAGCTACAAACTGACTTTGGATGCTGACAGCAGTCTGTCATATGTGACAAAACTGAATCTAAAGCACACCTTGCATTGTGGAACTGTTCACAAGTATCATAAACTTGATACATAACGAAATTTAACTGCATTAATTATAAGTAGTAGGCAACAGCTCAGGACAGAGCCACATTTTGAGTGAAGCTACATACTTATGCATCTTGTTTTCTCCTAGATGTACTTACACAAATAAATGACACTTTATCTAAAACCCCTGTAGGCTCTTTTCAGAACAAGTCACAGTCAACAGAGCCTATAGGTCTCTATGACTGTTATCTATCATAATACTATCGCAGTCAAATACACCCGTGTGGCTGAACCTAAAAATGCTATCGTTTAGCTGCTAACATTAGCGGGTTATACAGGACTCAATTGGGCCCGTTGTGAGTGTGTCTTTCAATAGACAAATTTTAAATCACATTCACAGGGGATATTTAATGCTGAGCCGGTAAAGTGATCTTCATAAAATAGTTTTGGGACAGAGCGAGAAGAAACCGGTGTCGGACTTTGCCAGCTAGTTACCTTCCCGTCTATCCTGGCGTATCGGCGGCCATGGCCGGGGTATATTTTATACCCGCTGAAACTGCACAACTCGACCCTGAAAACGACAAATACAGATCATCAGCGAAAGAGAACCGTACATAGTTTCTTTCAATGTACTTATCATCCTTAAAGTATTTATTTAAATACTGAGATGGCATTTGATAGCATTGCATACACTCACTTCATGATGGCTACGAGAGGGCACAAAACCGGAAAGAAAGATGACGGATGCGGAAACGGAATTTACTGACTACGAGATTGATATTTGTGAACAAATTTAAAAATTCTGACCGTTAATGTTTCAGTAATGCTTTAAAATCAGTGAACCTATACGATATATTTTTTTCTATTATAAAAATATTTTAGTCAAATTTATACATTGACCAGCAGCACAATGGTGACGTCACATTTAGACGGTTGCCTAGCAAGCAATTAGCTAGCTGCTCTTGGCTTAATAATACAGAACAGCAGCGTATTAAACACTCTAAAATGAAATATGAGATAACTATGGTCACTTCAGACGCATTTTTCCTATTAACGTTAATGTTTCCCTTCTTTATTCTTTGCTTAAATCTGGCTGGCGCGTTTCAGCAACCTTAGCGCGCTGTAGGATAATTGTAGTCTTTTCGACTTCCATAGACGCAACGTTGCAAGGGGCGAGACATCCTTTATGAACTACAAATCCCAGAGCCCCTCGATTACGCAGTTTGACAACACACAGACGCTTCTTGTCTTTCCTACTACAGCTAACGCTAGCTGTGGTCTGGGTCGATAGGATGGGTGTATCAGATTTACAGTTTGATAGAAATGCTGGTAAGTAGTCGGTCATCTATTTTAGTCAAACATATTAATATTCCTTTGAAAGGTAGCCCATAGGAAGATGTTTCTCACCGGCGGAGGTTAACGGGAGAACACTACAGAGTGCTGTCGTTAGCTAGTTCACCTTTCATGAGCATTAAAACATCACGCGTCAGTCCTTTTCTGGCATATTTGTAAATTAAGTTTTAGCAAAGTTTTCCGAAACCTTAAACATGAAACCAGGTTGTCTGGGACAAATTTAGGTTCTGCAGGTGTTGACAGACAGGCACACTGGGCAGAGGCTTGATTTCTTGACCTTCTTAGCCTTCAAATGACAGTGATCAATAGAAGATTATGTAAACTAATTCAGGGGACTTGCCAGAAACTGTAACTAAGATTTTTATTTTATTTTTTTTGCATGGTAGGTTGCTAGTTGTTACAGTTCTATACCCATTCATAAGCTATTATAGTAGTCTGGGTAGCCCATAATTAACCCATCACCACCCTCTAGTAGAGTACAAGAGGGGTAGCCTACAAAAACTGACCAAAATTTGGGATTTGGGAAAAAGGTTCAGGTTCAAGATAAGCCTAATGCTGTTGACTTATGAGATATACTTAATGTGCATGACTGATTTCACAAGATATCTTTATGGAAAACCAAGACCCACATTGTGCTTTTTAAGTCTGCTGAATCTCTTTATCCTGCCAGGACCTGTGGTGGATCTTTCAGCCCGAGGTATGCAGAAGTTGGAGCCCAGTTTCACCTGCTCAGAAGACACTCACACTCTCATCCTGGACGGGAACAACATCATGAAGCTGGACCACCTAGAAAGGAATCCAGGCCTTCAGCAGGTAACAAACCCTTTAGTTTAAAATTTTCTACATAATCTCCCCAGCCATTAGAGTCCAGATACCACACACCAGTTCATGATTTGATGTCTTTTCTTTCTTTTCCTTCTTTAGCTGTCTGTAGCCAGTAATCGTCTGGTGAGAATGATGGGTGTGTCTCGGCTGACAGAGTTGAGAGTCCTAAATCTTCCCAATAACAGTATAGGCTACATTGAGGGGCTGAGAGATCTGCCTCACCTAAAGTGGCTCAACCTCTCTGGCAACAATATTAAGGTGAGGATATGAGATATTTTAACATCCTTTACACAGATCCTGTAATTTACTGACAGCAAATTCAGTCCATGTGTAATGACAAATATTTAATCCACTGTGCAATCTTTCACACAGGTCATTGAGCAACTTAACAACTGTGTCTCTCTTCAACACTTGGATCTGTCTGACAATAACATATCTGCCATTGGTGATCTGACCAAACTGGTGGCACTAAAGGTCAGTGTGCTGAGACCTCTGAATATATGCTCAGACTAGCCCTATATTAATGGTATTGTTGATTTTCTTGACGGCATCATTTTCTGTCAATGTTGCAGACTCTGTTACTTCACGGAAACAGCATCACAACACTCCGAACTGTCCCCGCTCACCTTCCTGCCCAATTATCTATTCTCTCCCTGGCAGAAAATGAGATTAGGGATCTTAATGAAGTAATTATGTTCTCCCTTATTTAATACAGTCACACTGGTTATATTAAAATTACCTAATATTACTATGACTGACTATAAACTGATTACTCCAGATGTCATACCTGGCGCCACTTCATGAGCTGGAGCAGCTTTCCATCATGAGCAACCCTTGTGTTAAGGCGACCCCATCTCTGCCTGGTTTCGACTATCGGCCATATGTCATGAGTTGGTGCCTGAGCCTGAAGGTCCTGGATGGCTATGTAGTGACACAGAAAGAGGGGTGTGTATATTCTCGTGCTTAATATCATCAGTACAAAAGCATCAGAATGCCTGAGTGTCTTTTTTTTTTCTTTTTTGCTGTGTGTTATTGTTAAATTTACAGTCTGAAAGCTGAGTGGCTCTACAGTCAGGGCAAAGGTCGCTCATATCGACCAGGGCAGCACATTCAACTGGTGCAGTACCTGGCCACTGTCTGCCCTGTGACGGCATCACCTGCCATCACAGCTGAGGATGCCAAATTGGAGAAGATTCTCAGTAAACA
Source organism: Rhamphochromis sp. 'chilingali' (assembly GCF_963969265.1). Taxonomy (NCBI): domain Eukaryota; kingdom Metazoa; phylum Chordata; class Actinopteri; order Cichliformes; family Cichlidae; genus Rhamphochromis; species Rhamphochromis sp. 'chilingali'. Next base: position 21,155,896 of record NC_137941.1, read on the forward strand.
GAGGTTGAAATCTTAATATAGATAAACTGCAAGGGAAAAAAATCATTACCCAGTATCCACTTCTTGGTCATGGTAGCACACATCATTCTTAATCCTTCATAACTGTCTCAGGTTTCATCAGAGACAACTGCTGGAGGAGACCCGGGGAGGCTGTCGCAGTCCTCCTCGACCAACTCAGCTTGATGTGGAGAGTCACAGTCCGTCACATAGAGTTCCACAAGGGGGAGCCAGAGAGTTGAAGAATATCACTGTACCTGGACCAGCTGTTCCATCAGTCCCGCAGACAGGTAAGAGGGCTGCCTGCCTGGCACCCTGGTCCAAGACCAGTGAGAATCATGTATTTGAATTAGGTTGTAGCACTAATCGTTGATTTGTCTGCTCCCCTGTAGAGCCAGTTGTTCGGTTTAACACCTGGGTGAGCTCTGACTCTTCCAATCCGTCACTGCCCATAGTATGTCGCCCAAGGCTCAGCGAGGAACAAATTTATTTGGAGGATGTGCAGACAGGTGAGGACAAACTCAACAGTAGCATACTTTCCTCAGAGTCCACCTTCATCCCCTTCACACCTGATCTGGAGCCACGATCGACCCACTCTGACAGCGAGGACGAGACGGAGACATTCGAGCCAGATTCCCTGGCACCAAAGCACCCAGCGCAGTCCAAAAAGCAAAACGCCAACAATCCACAGCATCCACCCACAGTAGAGCAGCACGAGAGAAAGACGCTTGAAGGAGAAGAAGTTATTTCTGCTACAGATTCAACATCTAGTGGATTGCTAGGAGTCAGAGTTAGCACTCTACAGAATGACCTAGATAGTGATTTTGTTAAAGCTGAGGTGAAAGAAGCTCAGAAGCAGGAAGAAGTTGAGAGTAAATCAAGTGTGACAGAAGCAGACAGAGCTGCAATTAAAATACAGTCCTGGTGGAGAGGCCATTACACGCGGTGCTGTCACCCCATGGCCAGAGAGGTGCGCAGTGAAATCCGTCTACGCAGGATGCAGGAACACATCCTCTTCCTGTCTGAGAAGTTGGATCAGTAAGTGACCGACAAGCAGCACTGGTGATACTCTTTCTGCGATGCATAGGTGTTAATCAGTGACAGTGAATCTGGTTTGTTTGCAGTGTGCAGAAGCAGTATGAGGAGGAGAGGCTGCAAAGGCTCGTTCAGGAGGAAGCTTTGAAGTTTCTATGGAAAGAGGTAGTTTCTGTTTAACATTGTAAGATATGTATAATATTGTTTCAAGAAATCTGTCCATAAATTCATAGTTTACGTTCTGTGTGATTTGTGTGTAGTTCCAGGCTATGCAGCAGTGGAAGCAGTCTGTGGAGCAGCAGCTGGCAGTCGTTACGCAAGCCGCCACCCCTGCTCAGATCTCATCCCCTGGACTTTGCAAGGCCACCCCACCCGTTGCTTCCAGTACCACCAACCCACCCAGCACAGATGTCTCCTTCCCAGACTCTGGCTTCCAGTTGACTTGCGATCAGCAGGTGGCGCAAGAGGACAGCTTCCTGAGCAGTGGGACAGCAGACTCTCTGAAAACAGTGCGAGCGCTAAGCCCCATTTGTAGTGGCCTCGCTAATGGCAGCGATGGAGCAGACAGTGCAGACTGCAGCCTGCTGGAGCAATATCTGTCCTCTGTACAGCAGAGGGAGGAGGCAGAGGAGGCAGTTAGCGATAGAACAGAAACGCCACAGCCATCCTCACCGGCATCACCCAGCAAGGTGGCACAGACTAGCTCCCCCATGGGGAAGGCAGCAGAATCAGCTCCTGGCTCTACCTGAGAGTCCTCACCCGTTAGAAAACTGTATAGAACCACTGACTGAGTGTGTGTAAATTAACACTGAGCATAAGCTTAGAGACAGATCTTTCTCTGCAGTCATCTTAATTAATAACCCAGAAAACAGTGGTCTTAGCTCTAAAACCAGATTGAAACAAGTACAGTCCTATGAATGTAGCTCTAGTGCTTCTTTATACTCCAACACTTTGATCCGTTCTTTTATTAATGAACATTTTCCTCTCTGTGTAAAGACACTGAATGTGATGTAACTTAAGAAGGTATCAGTAAAGTGAAAGTAGAGGTTACTACCTCTGCCTACTAAGACAGACATGTTGTGACCTGTTACTTCTACTGTTTGGAAAAGTAGAAGTTGCTGTGTTAAAGAATTGCACTTGTAACGACACATATGCTTTACTATATATCTCTGTTGTTCCAACCAGTGTGGATGGCTGGCCTGCTTTGTATTGACTGCAGGTCAGCATTAACTGATAATCAACAGAAAAATGTCATGTATCCCTATCTTGTGAAAAATGTAAATAAATATGTACTTATAATTTTCTAATTTCTATCTACTTTTCATTTTTATAATGTCTTATTTAAAGTTATTCTCATTATTGTGTGATTATTTCTTAGATGTTTAATAAATCAGTGTAAATTAATTTACACTAATTCCAGTTCATTAAAATAATCTGTTATACCTCATAGCTATAATGCAAGTACAGATAAATAGATACTTTATTGGTCTCAAGGGAATTTCTGTGCTACAGTGGCTGGATAAAGAATAAAAACAGTATAGTGTACAATAAACAACAAAGTTATACAATGAAAATTTTATACATGCCACATTGACAAAAAACTAACCAAAGTAAAAATAAAGTTTGCTAAAAAAAAGAAAAAAGAACGGATTCAAAATGCTTTATGCTTCTGAGATGAATGGATCTCTGAAATTTAACAAACTTCAGTTTAGACCATGGTGATCGAGTGTTGCCTTGAAAAGCTTCTCTATCCCCCTGGCAAATAGCACACTGTGTGTTACTTTCAATTTCATTACCCCATATAGCTCCACCACACTGCAGCCATCATTATGCCAGGACACGATCCATCTTACTTTGGCTTATAAATCAGAATTAGTAGAACACAGCAGCCTATAAATTTCTGAATGTCTGTGGCCTTTAAAAGTAATGAACTCGTAACAGATTTTACTTGGAAAATAAGATTGAAAATATTTTGAGCATAAAGTCAGTTTTCCATTATTTGAAAAGTGCTACCTTTTTGATCAATTTACTCTAATGTGCTATATCACCAGTATCTTCCTCTGTCACACCGACCCTATGCATGTCCTTCTTCACTACATCCATGAACATTCTCTGTGATCCTTGTCTTATCTTCCTCCCTGGCAGCTCTGCATTCAGCATCCTTTGTTCAAATATTACCACTCTCTCTCCTCTGCACATGTCCAAATGCTCTCTTCCTTGCCTCTGTAATTTAACCTCTAGTTTTTTACACTGATCAAACATAATATTACGACCAACTGCCCAATATTGTGTTGCCAAAATAGCCCTGACCCTGGGTCTTTCCACCAGACCCTGGCCAGTGTGTTTGAGTATCCGGCACTGAAATGTTAGCAACAGATCCTTTAAAACTTGTAAGATGCAAGGTGTGTCCTTTGTGGATCTGACTTGTTTGCCCAGCAAATCCCACAGATGTTTGATTGGATTGAGGTTTGGGAAATATGTAGGCCAAGTCAGCGCCTTAAACTCATTGTTGTGCTCATCGAACCACTGATGAGTACCCTGATGAAAGAGGCCACAGCAAACAAGGAATATAGTTTCCATAAAAGGATGTGCATTGTTTGTTACCACACTTAGATAGGTGATGTCAAAGTAACATGCACATGGATGTCAGGAACCAAGGTTTCCCAGCAGGACACGGCCCAAAGCATCACACTGCCTCTGCAAGCTTGACGTGTTCCCAGGTAAGTGACACCCAGCCATCCACGATTCATCAGACCAGGCCACCTTCTTCTATTGCTCCGTGGTCCAGTTTTCACACTCACATCCTTTGAAATCCGTGGACTGACTGCTAATTACTTTGAAAGCTGGGTCACTGGGCAGGATGTCAGGACACATTGTGTGTAGCACAGTGAGAGAGTGAATGGAAATAAACAAAACATGAAACACAGAGACAACATTGAGGGAACATGAAGTAAATAACCCCAAGGAGGGCTGAACTTGTGGGCTCAAATGATACAACGGGGGCAAACAGAATCTAGAAACCAAGCCCACTTCTCAAAATCAAAACAACAATGAATTACGATTCAAAAGTCCAAAAAACACAAAACACTGAGTCAAAGAACCAGAACCAAGACACACAGGAAGTGCTGATTTTTTTTCTGCGTCACAAAACTAATTTTCTTACTCTTCTTCTTCTCTTTGTATCACTGTTATTGTTGCTGTTACAAAGGAACAGCTGAAGTATACCGAGTGGCCACCTGGGGACGCAGTAGCACCCACTCAGTCACCCAATCCACTGCAATTTCTTTTTTCCCACCCTCATCATGATGGGTGGGAAAAATAAATTAATTGATTTTATTTCAATTAATTTATTGAAATAAAATTAATAAATTAATTGATTTTATTTATTTATTTATTTATTTATTTGCCAAGCGTAAGGTGACCTGTTCGATTCCAGCCTGGTTCTCTGTACTGCGGTCAAGTGAGCCCTCACTTAGGAAGTCACAGTCAAGCTAGCCGCTCCGCCAGCCGCACCGAAAATGTGGTTGCACTACTCTTACGTATATTACGGTATGGGTGAAGACTGGCTTAGAAACGCAGTGTTTTGTGTCCTGATACTATTTTACTTCACAATCCACTCCCAGTTTTGGTTTATCTCCACTTTCCCCCCTGTGATCCACAGCCAAAATTACTGTATGATTCAGAGAAAATTAACAATAAAATTTACCCAATTTACTCAACTGTATTTTTAATGTCCTCATCTTTGACCTCAGATTACAGGAAAACTATAAGAGGTGACGCAGATATTTCACTGGATTATGACTCTGGGTGACCCCCACTCTGCACCCTGTGATCCACAGCCAAAATTACTGTACGGATTTTGAGAAAATTCATAGTAAAATCTTCCCATTTTGCTTTACTGTACTCTACATATTGACATCTTTGAGCTCAGATTACAGGAAAACTGTAAGAGGTGACGCAGATATTTCACTAGATTCTGAATCTAGGCCATCTCCACTCTGCACCCTGTCATCCACAGCCAAAATTACTGTACGGATTTTGAGAAAATTGATATTAAACTTTGCACAATTTACTGTACTATACTCTATATATTCTCATCTTTGAGCTCAGATTACAGGAAAACTGTAAGAGGTGACGCAGATATTTCACTGGATTATGACTCTAGGCCATCTCCACTCTGCATCCTGTCATCCACAGCAAAAATTACTGTACGGATTTTGAGAAAATTCATAGTAAACTTTGCACAATTTACTGTACTATACTCTATATATTCTCATCTTTGAGCTCAGATTACAGGAAAACTATAAGAGGTGACGCAGATATTTCACTAGATTCTGACTCTGGGTGACCCCCACTCTGCACCCTGTGATCCACAGCCAAAATTACTGTACGGATTTTGAGAAAATTCATAGTAAAATCTTCCCATTTTGCTTTACTGTACTCTACATATTGACATCTTTGAGCTCAGATTACAGGAAAACTGTAAGAGGTGACGCAGATATTTCACTGGATTATGACTCTGGGTGACCCCCACTCTGCACCCTGTGATCCACAGCCAAAATTACTGTACGGATTTTGAGAAAATTGATATTAAACTTTGCACAATTTACTGTACTATACTCTATATATTCTCATCTTTGAGCTCAGATTACAGGAAAACTGTAAGAGGTGACGCAGATATTTCACTGGATTATGACTCTCGGTGACCCCCCACTCTGCATGCTGTGATCCACAGCCAAAATTACTGTACGGTTCTTGAGAAAATTCATAGTAAAATCTTCCCATTTTGCTTTACTGTACTCTACATATTGACATCTTTGAGCTCAGATTACAGGAAAACTGTAAGAGGTGACACAGATATTTCACTAGATTCTGACTCTAGGCCATCTCCACTCTGCACCCTGTGATCCACAGCCAAAATTACTGTACGGATTTTGAGAAAATTGATATTAAACTTTGCACAATTTACTGTACTATACTCTATATATTCTCATCTTTGAGCTCAGATTACAGGAAAACTGTAAGAGGTGACGCAGATATTTCACTGGATTCTGACTCTGGGTGACCCCCACTCTGCACCCTGTGATCCACAGCAAAAATTACTGTACGGTTCTTGAGAAAATTCATAGCAAAATCTTCCCATTATGCTTTACTGTACTCCACATATTAACATCTTTGAGCTCCGATTACAGGAAAACTGTAAGAGGTGACGCAGATATTTCACTGGATTCTGAATCAAGGCCATCTCCACTCTGCACCCTGTGATCCACAGCCAAATATACTGTACGGTTTCTGAGATTGCTGTGTTGACAGAGTATGACAAAGGCTAAGAAAATATACTGCCTATAATAATATCAAATTTATACAACAAATTACAAAATTGCCACATCTGCTGTTATTGCCATGTGTTAGATAGAGCATTATTTAGTCATAGAAAATACATATCATTGAAATATCATCAGTAAAAGAAATACTCCCACTATGTAAGACATGTTTTTAAATTCAGTTAATAAATATTGCATCAAGTCTATACAGATGTTTAGAGACATAATGCAAAGCATGTTTGTTTCTTATTGCTTACAAATGTGTTTGCCTTTAACATAATTTACATTTCATTTATACATTTTCACAGACGAAACAATAAAATAGGTTTCCTGAACTGTTCTTCATGGCCCAAATTTTGAATCCTTTTGAGGGTGATGCATTATCCAAGAAGGTGGGCAATTTGTTCATTAATCTCTGACCCTCGCTGACTATGACGCCTCCTAATTCTGCTTCCAGCCTTGCTGATTAATTTGGTCTTCCTTTTGGCATCCCTGTCACTGATGCTGTCACCAGTTGTACACAACATCTCTGTTTGTCCACCAGTCTAATCTGTAATTCAGGTGAACCCAGAATTACATGTATCTTTGTAATGTTTCAAAAAATATACACTATATGTTGATGGGCATTGTCACACTTTTCTTTCCTTTATAAGTAAGAATCTCTATGGTTTTAATGACAATTCATATACAGATTGTGGAGGACATTTAATTCAACACTCTAAAAAGTTCCTCATCAGCAGACTATAGTACAATTTCAGCCCACCGTTAATAAACCCATCCAATGCAGGGTTATCAGAGAAATTATGCAAATGTTATGTTTTCATGTACTGGTAATCTATTTATCATTTATCATGATTCCTGCTCTGATGATTACTTTCTTCTACTTCTGTAATTTTAATAGATAAAGGATGTTGAACATTAAGCTCCAAACAGGATGAGTGAGGAAGACCACAGAGGAGAATCGTGGATGTAGTAAAAGAATACATGCAGTTGTTTTTTTTTTCATGGTGGAGGAGCAACTTCTGATACTATCTTAAAGAAAAAACACATCAAATTGAAGAGTAAAAATAATGACAACAATATGTCTACATTTTTTTATTAATTCCTTAAAGTAAATGCAGTCTTGTCATGGTCAGAGTTGCCCACTCATATTTAACTAATTCAAATACAATTACTGCATATCAATGCTTATGTTCTAATAAAAGGCATTGTTTAATACTTCTTCCATGACAACCCAAATAAATCAATGATAGGGAAACGGGAAGATTAGTCATCAGGCAAGGTTTACTGTTCATTTACCATGCCCTGATAACAGTAAGCTTAACAAAAGAAAAATGTTGGGGACGAGAACCAGGCGGCTGAGCCAGATCAAAGACATTACTAAAACAAAAAGACGCCAACAGCTTCCCTAAAGTGGAAATAAAATAATATGCAAAACAAAAGGCCTGTGTACCTGCTTGACACATAAGATCAGTCACAGGACACAAAAGTGTCATCACCTGCCTAACCCAGTGTTTTTAACACTTAAAGCTCAGTTGAATGTGTTTGGGGTACCCCGATCTTATCTGTCCAGCCTCACACCCAAACACTCTGTTCACACACATAGACACCTACTAACAAAAGTTCAAAGACAGTCTGAAGCCAACCTGCTGGCCTGGGAGCTGGTTTTTTGAAATTATCCCAGGCAAGCGATTGGTCTACTGTTCCCCAGATCAGCCAATAGAGACGTGCCAATTACCTTTGTATTGAGTATATTGAGTATTGAATGAGGCTTGACACCTGAAAGACAAGAGTAAGAGAAAACAAAGAGCTGGGTACCATGGCATGTAACAGATGTTGTTCCATGCTCATTTTTGATTGTCTCAGTAAATATGTTAACTGCAAAAACATTGAAAATCTAATTCAACTCACTTGTTTAATAGAAAATAATATTTTCCTTCTTGTTCGTTAATTTTCACGTCACTCTAAGTAATAGTAGTCTTAGAAGTATAAAAAAAACTTTCAATTCTCATAATTTATATGAAAGTCTTTAATCACATCTTTTACAATATATTTTAAGCAATATGCTTTTGCCTTTTTCTCTGACACTCATTGTCTTTAACATTAATATTATGAATTACCTATTCAATATCTTGCCTTTTGATTACAGGTTTCATAATTTTTTTTTCATACTGTAACTCGTAGAAATATTTCTGCCAATACTATTTTGATTATATTTTATACATGAAATAACAAGGTCGTACATTGCCTTAACATTTTTTAGTTTTTGCTTCATTATTAGAATTAAATTAGTATTATTTGTTAATTCAATGCAAACTGATGTGTGGGACAAGAGTCACATGACATAGAGCCAACCCACTTTTGATCTTTCGGTATTTATTGAGGTGTTGCGTCGCACGGACAGATAACGTAGCTTTCATTGCGACAGGAAACGTTTATATGTGGTTACGCTGTCATTACATATAATTATTATTAGTACACTGAACTTTTCATCGAGGCCTACGTGGACTAAAATTTTTGGTTTACCCACCAACAATAAAATGGAAAGGTGAGTAATTAACACTACAAATGGGACTATTAACAAGAAACGAGCACATTCTAGCCATTTAATGCCAGTTATTTTCCTCAGTCTAATTACAGAAAATTGTTTTAGATTGTTTGCGCTTTGTGTATAGTCTTCGTCCAGAAATGTGTCTAAAATCATAATTTTTAGAATTTGAAAACCTCAATAATATTGATATACTAACCAATAGAGAGCATATATAGAGATATAGCATATACCGAAGATTAGATTTTGTACTCTTAGGCGTACATTTAAAAGTAACACCCTCCAGTTAAGCTTAGTGAAAACTGCTCAGTCCTTTGACTTTTGATGTTGTATCTTTTCCAAAATATATATATTCATTGAGAAAAAGAAGTGATAACACATTCAGATAATTGAAAAATACGTAACATTTTGTAGTACGAAGAAATACGTTAAAACAAAATCAATGTTTGGTTGCATTACTTGTAAAAAAAAAACACAAACATAATAAGTAACACTGTTCACCATGATAAATAACTCATCTTACAAAAATGTTTTTGTCACGTAAGGTCATAAATTCTCTTTTAAGCAAAGATTTGCACTGGGTATTACCAGAATTTAATCTTTCATTGGCTTGACACAATGACTCTTTCAAGTCATGGTGATTGTGATAATGATTGTAAAGTCCGTTCAGAGCAACGGTCTTTGTACTATATGTGTCTTTTTCTGTGTGACTTTTATCTTTCATTATTATATAAATGTGATGTATGTTATGTTCACAAAGTGAATACTTCAAAATGAGGAGGACATGCTACAACAAAACAGACTGGGTGAATGTGAGACTTCGAGGAGGAGTACTGACACATCCATTTCAACGGGATGGTTCTAGCTGCGGAGTAATGGTCATCATGGTATGGTACAACATTAACGCAATAATATTTTTCTGTGAAATTAGATAAGAAGATGGGGTGGGGGAAGTTAAAATAATATTAAAAGGTTAAATTGTGTAAACAGGAAGTGTAACATTTGCAGATGTTTTCAATTAATTGTTTTTGTTGTTTTTTTTTTTATTTCAGATGGCCAAAGAAGTAATGGAAGCCATCCATCCATCCATCCATCCATCCGCTTCCGCTTATCCTTTTTCAGGGTCGCGGGGGGCACTGGAGCCTATCCCAGCTGTCATGGGGCGAGAGGCGGGGTACACCCCGGACAGGTCGCCAGTCTGTCGCAGGGCTAGCACACAGAGATTTTTGACGACAAAAAAAGAGATGGCCCAGGCACGAAGGACATTTGCACAGACAATACTTGAGGCCTCCGGTGTGTAATATCTTCTTCAAATGGACATATTTATTTGTGTCAAACTGATGAACACTAACATATATATATATATATTATGTTTTAGTATTTGACAGTGACAACAACTGTGCCATGTGTGCAACGGTGAAACCACCTAATCCAGGACCCTCCATCATTGACTGGGTATAGTATTTTTAAAAATTGTTTTATGTTATCTTCCAAAAAATATTTGACTCTGTGTCTTTAATGATTGTAATTGATTAAAACATAGAATTATTTATGTAATGTGTTTATGAAAGTTCATATGTTTTTGTTTACAGATCCAGTGTGATAATTGCAACCGCTGGTTCCATTCTGAATGCCTGGACATGACAAATGAACAGCTCAGCAGTGCTCAGAAGACAGAGTGGAAGTGTGTGCTTTGTGTAACCTAATTCCACATGCGGTGAAAGCTACTTGAATAATCTGCTTATAGTTGTTATTGGTGTTTTGAGGAACACATGTGTAAAACACAATGTGTATAACATTCTTGCTTTGTGCACGTACTTCAAGTATTTCCTTTTTGATTTTTTGGGTTGATTTGTGTGATGACAGATAATGAATAACAATATATCTAAACTGTGTAGTAGTAATATGAGAAATCAGTAATCTGAGAAATGTAATTTCTCACCCTGACCGGTTGAGGCAGATGGCCGCCCCTCCCTGAGCCTGGTTCTGCCGGAGGTTTCTTCCTGTTAAAAGGGAGTTTTTCCTTCCCACTGTTGCTCATAGGGGGTCATATGATTGTTGGGTTTTTCTCTGTATGTATTATTGTAAGGTTTAACGTATTATGTAAGTGCCTTAAGTTGACTATTGTTGTGATTAAGCACTGAATAAATAATGTCTAAAACTGAAGTTGATACTTGAGGTGGTGTGTGAATGACATTTTGAAAAATTTAAATTGTGTGTGGAAAGACATTTCTTGTAGTTAAGCAAATACTTCAATGAACTCATTTTGTTTGGTAATGGAATAGGATTTAATTTTATCAGAAATCCGTACAGTAATTTTGGCTGTGGATCACAGGGTGCAGAGTGGGGGTCACCCAGAGTCATAATCCAGTGAGATATCTGTGTCACCTCTTATAGTTTTCCTGTAATCTGAGATCAAAGATGAGAATATATAGAGTATAGTACAGTAAATTGTGCAAAGTTTACTATCAATTTTCTCAAAATCCGTACAGTAATTTTGGCTGTGGATGACAGGGTGCAGAGTGGAGATGGCCTAGATTCAGAATCCAGTGAAATATCTGCGTCACCTCTTACAGTTTTCCTGTAATCTGAGCTCAAAGATGTCAATATGTAGAGTACAGTAAAACAAAATGGGAAGATTTTACTATGAATTTTCTCAAAATCCGTACAGTAATTTTGGCTGTGGATCACAGGGTGCAGAGTGGGGGTCACCCAGAGTCATAATCCAGTGAAATATCTGCGTCACCTCTTATAGTTTTCCTGTAATCTGAGGTCAAAGATGAGGACATTAAAAGTACAGTTGAGTAAATTGGGTAAATTTTATTGTTAATTTTCTCTGAATCATACAGTAATTTGGGCTGTGGATCACAGGGGGGAAAGTGGAGATAAACCAAAACTGGGAGTGGATTGTGAAGTAAAATAGTATCAGGACACAAAACACTGCGTTTCTAAGCCAGTCGGCACCTGTACCGTAATATACGTAAGAGTAGTGCAACCACATTTTCGGTGCGGCTGGCGGAGCGGCTAGCTTGACTGTGACTTCCTAAGTGAGGGCTCACTTGACCGCAGTGTTCTCTGTGGGGTTACGCCAGAAAGCGCATCCGCTGTAACAGCTCAACCCACCGTGGACATACTATCCTCCTCCCCTCTCGTGAGCGATGACCAGTGGAAATCGCCTTATCTTAAAGCCCACATTGCTCTTCTGCTACCATCCTCCTCATCCTGCTTCAGGGATCGGACATGGTGGGGCTCTGTAACGTGTAAGTACGGCGCGCACAAATGAGCAAACATTTGTTCTGAATATGCGGAAATCTGCGGTGTCTTTGTTGGCGTCGTCGCAGCGGTTCGTGTGACAAAAGCTGCTGAATAATAGGAATAATATAAACAGAAATTTCCATCTCTTACAAGATGGAGATGAGCTTCATCCTAACCCAGAATAAGAGCCGCTAATCATTATCACCGACTATTACTACAGAGAGACAGGACGCCTTATCTGCTAGAAGTGCTCATGTCAGCGCAGAAATGTGGGTTGTATTTTTTTTTTAGGTTAAAAAGAGCAATAACCTTGATGTGGACTAATTCACAGCTATTGTTCTGTCAACAGATTAGCATCCATTTTTTAAAATCTATGTTTATGTTAAGAAACATAGATTTTAAGAAAGAGAGAGAGAGAGATTGGATGAAACGTCTTAAAGTTTTGCGTGAAGCTTTTCAATTGGCTGTCAGTTGGCCTCACTTCTGCCATGGCAGCCATATTAGTACGCCAAATTCTGACTGCTGCTAACTGGATGTTGAAGTTTCTACTTCGTGGTTTTCTTTGTTGTAAGTTGTTATTTTTGTGGTCTTGTATTTTCTATTTTATAATATAATGAGCTTTAGTTTTACTGTAGTATTTTGGTTTTGTTTCTAGTTTTGATAGACTCTAAAGGTCTCTTTTTGAAGGGCTTCCTTTCTAGAGTTGCTGGTTTCTTGATACACTTTGTCGGTTTGATTTCCCGGTTTAATTTCACCCTCTTACAATGCTGTGATTGATCAGTGGTTGTTGATCAATGGTCATGGGAATTTGCATATTAATGATAAAGGAACTGACCTCCCAGCCCATTGTTCCTTCAGTGTTGCTAGTTTCAGTCATTGTGCAAATGTACTGTTTATAAGATTGGGGAAACCTCCAGTAAGCTGAGACTGAAGAAGTCACTTGGATGAGTGACGAAATGTTTATCCCACTGAAAAAGCTACATTCGGATGAACAGAATCAACTTTGAGGGATTTACTTACCTGGATGATTGAGCATGCATTAAGCATGTGTCCCAAATTCTAAATATTGAGGATAAGAACAAACCAACACTGGCCCAGAAGAGTGCAGTCAAACATTGATTTTATTGAACACACGCGTGGGAAGATGTACACTGCAACACATCAGCATAGATCTTCACCCAAAAATACACTTCAGACTGCTTTTAATTCATCAGGGTTCTGCCCCTTCATGCGTTAACAAGAATATGACATGCATCAGTTACAGTAAATGGTCAATTAAAAAGCTAAAAACAGACAGAGAAGTTGTCTGTGAAGGTTCTCAGTCATCCAGGTCATCGTAGTCAAAGGAGCTTGCAAAGAAAAGCGTCTGGACTTCTTTAAGTTACTTGAAGACGTTTCACCTCTCATCCGAGAAGCTTCTTCAGTTCTAAGGTCAAATGGTGGAGAGTCCCAGATATAAACCTAGTGGGAGTATCCCCCCACAGAGGGACAAAAGGACCCCTGATGATCCTCTAATCGCCTGAGCCAAGGTGTGAAACTGGGTGTGGGTCCCAATCAGCCAGAGTTTCCGGTGAGTTCATTGTGAAACCTGGCCCCACCTTATCATGCAAATTCCTGAGATCAGATGGCCCAGGATGTGAGTGGGCGTTAAGGCGTCTGGGGAGGGAACTCAAAACTGGATTATAGACAGAGAAGTTCCTTTTTCTATCACGTTCTTCCATACATGGCAATTTGTTTCACCCTCCAGATGGTTCCTGTGGGCTTGCACTCTTCTTGACTCTTCTTCTGTCACCTGTTACTAGGCAAACTCAAATGCGGTAAGAAGCTAAATGAATTCCAGGCCTATCTTTAAATCATTTGTGTTTGTGAGCATGTATGCCTTTTTAACCTTCTGTTGCTCCAAGTCACTTACACCAGGGATCGTCGCGACATCGCGCCAAACTTAGCTTAAAACCCTTAAATAGACTGAGCATCAACTCTTCATGAGCACATCTGCAATGTGTGTATAAAATGGTTATAGCCGCACCTGTAATAGAAGTTTTAATGTAATGCCAGTAGCTTTAATGAACGTTTTAATGCAATGATAATGATGAAAGCTATATGTAGCAGTAAAATATTTTTCTTTATTCCCACACATGCATCCTGGTTTGACTTTGTTACAGTGTTACAGTGTTGCATCTTTTGCCATTGTTGGATTGTAGTGTTATTTTATGCCATGTTATACCCCGAATTAAAGATTGTGAATTATTATGTAGATTAGTTTGCATTATTCTCCTGAATTAGAAGAAGCTGATAACTATTGCATTAGTTAAACTGATTTGCATGACATTAAACTGCTGACTTGTTGTGAATGAATGACATTGTTTTATGATGCATTATACTGCTGAGTTATAAGAAATACTGTTCACAGAGAGTTATTGTCTTATTTGTCTGATTAGAAGAGAACAGAATATGCTGGAGTTTTCTGCCCCACAGTGGAAACCACAGTGAAAAACTATAGCATTTCATAAAAAGAACATCATACCAGCAGTCAGTGTTAGGAAGGTTACTTTTAAAATGTATTCCACTACAGATTACAGAATACATGCCCCAAAATGTATTTTGTAATGTACTCTCATTGAGTAATGTATTCTGAATACTTTGGATTACTTTTATTATTTTATTAATCCTTTATTGATGTCACGGCGAGTGAGATGAGCCGTGTGGAAAATAAAGGAGGATCCAAACGCAAGCACTTGTATGGGTGTGAGGGTGGTTTATTAAACACAAAAAGGAAATGGACAAACGGCGAACGGAGCAATGACTAAACTAAACTGGGAACAAACTAACTATAGAACATGAACCTGGACATGAATGAGAGCGGGCGGAAACAGATGATGGTAGACTGCAGGGAAACACACAGATGAAGCAGGGTGGAAACACAGCTGGGAATAATCAACAAGACGAGACAAAGGTAAAACTGAACACACTCACATGTAGGGCTGCCACGATTAGTCGACTAGTCACGATTACGTCGACTATCAAAATCGTCGACGACTAATTTAATAGTCGACGCGTCGTTTGAAGCTTTGTAAGATCACAAAAGACGCAGGAATCAGTAGTAGGATTTAAGAGTGTAATAATGGACTGAAACAGAAGATGGCAGCACTGCATGTCCAAGGATGCCAGCTGCCGTTAAACCCCGAAGAAGAAGAAACTGTGTCCCAGAATTCATAGCGCGGCCCATCGCGGCCCTGCTTAGTTTCCAACAATGGCGGCAGCTGGTTAGTTTTAATATTATTCTTATTATTCTTTCTGGGTCACAAAATAAACGTTTAACATATTTTCAGGCGAGAATGTAGCTGTGTAAACCTCAAATATCTGCTCAGTTTATCAAGACACCACATATTTTCAAAAGCGCTCCGACGTTTTCGGAGGCATCTGTTACCCACTAGCTCGATAGCTAGCCGGGGGCTAGGCTAACTAGAGCCGTGAGAACACCGGACTCCCGGCAGATCGTTTTCAAACCCACCGCCGTCTTTCACTACTCAGGTTAAACATGATATATAAGTCACTTAGATAACTTCAAAATGTTGTTTGGCTTTTTTCAGTGTTTTATTTGTTCCTGAGTAAATCGGTTTGGATGAGATTAAAGTTATAGTTTTTACACAGCTGAATAAACGTCAAGCAGACAGCTGATCATCAGAAGTGTGAGATGCTGGAGAATTTACTCCGGTGTCCTGTTATATTTTAGATAGCAAGGAGTTTATTAAACTCCACCGAAACACTCTGCAAATGTCATTAAAATTTAATAAACTATCATCTTGTCTTTTTTTAAGTTAGCACATACCTTAAACACTTAAAGCTGAAAGCTAATGATAGTTATATAAGAGCAGATGCTGCTGGTGCAATAAGCTGTATGCTGTATGTTCAATGGATGATGATCTGATTAGTCGACTAATCGCAAAAGTAATCGCTGACTAGTCGACTATCAAAATAATCGTTTGTGGCAGCCCTACTCACATGAGACGCAGACCATCACAATAAAACAGGAACAAGCAACCATCACACTAAGACACAAACTCGACATAGAGAGACAGACAGAAAATGGCACATGGAGCTAGACAAATACTAAGCAGACACAACTGAAGAACAAATCCTAAACACCACAGAAACATGAAACTCAAATAATAAACATCATCATAATCAACACTACAAGAGAACAAGAAAACAATCCCTGATGCAAACTAAAACCAAAACATAATAAAACTCAAACTACTGGGTCCGACGGACCCAGAACCGTGACAGTACCCCCCCTCTAAGGGCTGGCTCCCGACAGCCCCAAACAAAAAAGCACAAAGCACCAAGCCAGGGCGGGCGGAGGGGGTCCAGGAAGGAGGGTCCGAAACAAAAAAACAAGGAGCACAAGAGACCAGAATAAACCAAAAACAGGCCAACACAAAACAAGACCATTCACGAGTCCACAGTAAAGTCCGGGGGCCGACAACACAATAGCCGAAACAGTTCAGGGGGCCGACCCTGCACACAGCAACGGCGGCGACAGGCAAACAGTTCAGGGGGCCGACCCTGCACACAGCAACGGCGGCGACAGGCAAACAGTTCAGGAGGCCGACCGTGCACACGGCAACGGTGGTGACGGGCAAACAGTTCCGGAGGCCGACCGTGCGTGCAGCAACAGCGGCGAGGAAGTAGGTCCGGGGGCCGACCGTGCGGACGGCAACGGCGGGCAAACAGTTCCGGAGGCCGACCACGTGGAAGGCAGTGGCGGCCACCGAGCAGGTCCGGAGGGCGGCCGCGATGCCAGCGGCGGCGACGACGAACACCTTCCGGAGGCAGTCCCCGAAGGCCATGACGCCATCTTAGAGGCCCGGAAAACGGCCGGCAGAGGCGAGGCGGAACGGGTCGAGCTGGCACCGACGGCGGCGTGGCAACCACAGGACCAGACGAGGCAGGACCAGACGAGGCAGGACCAGACGAGGACGAAGCAGAGGCTGGACCAAGCGAAGATGATGAAGACACGGAGGCTGGACCAGGCGAAGATGATGAAGACGGCAGCGGGACGGCTGCGGAACCTGACGGCAGCGGGACGGCTGCGGAACCTGACGGCGGTGATGCTGCAGGAGGTGATGTGGAGATGTGCTGGCTGGGTCCTCCAGGACCACCAGCAGATGTGAGGATGTGCTGGGTGGGCTCCTCGGGCCCTCCAGCAGACGTGGCTTGAGGCTGGACGGGCTCCTCGGGCCCTCCAGCAGACGTGGCTTGAGGCTGGACGGGCTCCTCGGGCCCTCCAGCAGACGTGGCTTGAGGCTGGCTGGGTTCTCCTAAACCCCCAGCAGACGACGCTTGAGGCTGGCTGGGTTCTCCTAAACCCCCAGCAGACGACGCTTGAGGCTGGCTGGGTTCTCCTAAACCCCCAGCAGACGACGCTTGAGGCTGGCTGGGTTCTCCTAAACCCCCAGCAGACGACGCTTGAGGCTGGCTGGGTTCTCCTAAACCCCCAGCAGACGACGCTTGAGGCTGGCTGGGTTCTCCTAAACCCCCAGCAGACGACGCTTGAGGCTGGCTGGGTTCTCCTAAACCCCCAGCAGACGACACTTGAGGCTGGCCGGGCTCCTCAGGCCCTCCAGCCGACGAGGCAGGACGCTGGCTGGGTTCACCTGAACCCCCAGCTAACATGACTTGAGACTGGACGGGCTCCTCAGGCCCTCCAGTGAAAGCAGTCTCTGAAGCAGCAGGTACGGAGACCTCTGCCAGGGTGGACACTGGCTGGGACTGAGCAGCACCGTGGCTAGACTCAGGCAGCAACAGTGGGATACAGTCCTCAGAGGGCTGGAAGTGTTCCCCAATACACTCAGCAGAGGACTGAGGCGGACGGGTGAACTCACTTGAGCTCTCAGGGGGTGCTGAGAGCCGAGACTGTTCAGGTGAGTTCTCCGGTGAGGCTGCTGGTGCTGGTGTCTTGACCTCTAGGGGTCCAGAGTTGGCTGGTGACTGACACCCAGCTTCTGGGGAGGCCCTAGAGGGAGCAACTGTCTCTGAGATGGCCAGCTTAAATGAACCAGCAAAAGTTTGTGTGGAGTGTGTTCCCTGCTTGTAATGAGGCTGTGAGGATAAAGGCTGGGTAAATGAGTGGGCAGGCTGCTGAACTGGTGGTAACTGAGCTACAGGTAGCGAAGTAGTAACAGGTGGAGTGGCTGGCTGAACTGATAAGGCTGATGAATCTCTTGCCAACTGGGCTATTGACTGGGCTATGGACTGTAACATGGCGTCTACTGGGTCTGACTGTGACTGTAATGGAGGTGATGATTGAGTGGCTGACTGGGTTAGCGACTGCTGGGCAGCTAACCGAGCTACCGGCTGAGCAGCTGAGTCAACGAACACAGCCCCGGTATAAACAGTCATATGAACTGGTGAAACAGACAGAGCGTCTTTTCCACTCACCACAGCCGGCAGTTCTGAAGTCCTATTCTCCAGCTGTGGGGCGACGCGCCGACGGCGCGATCGTCGCTTCCTCCCGGGCAAAACCTCCGGCGGGCCGGGCAAAACCTCCGGCGGGCCGGGCAAAACCTCCGGCGTCCGGCTGGGTTGGGAAGCGATAGCGGCTGGTGGGTGTAGGTGAAGTTCGTGGAGAATGAAGTTTTGTACCAGAGGGTGCAGTGAGTCCAATAGCCAGGGATAATCCGTGATAAGTTGTTGCAGCCTGACTTCCAGAACGTAGAGAAATGCTTCTCCCTCATGCTTGAGCCACAGGTTGATTAGTTTTGACACAGAGTCCGTTATGAGCTTTCGAAGCTCTGTGGGTGGGGTGAATGCCGCTGGATCCATATCTGGCTGGTCCGTACTGTCACGGCGAGTGAGATGAGCCGTGTGGAAAATAAAGGAGGATCCAAACGCAGGCACTTGTATGGGTGTGAGGGTGGTTTATTAAACACAAAAAGGAAATGGACAAACGGCGAACAGAGCAATGATTGATTGATTGATTGATTGATTGGTTGGTAATTTATTTCAACATGTGAACAATATACAAGTACATTTAGAAAAGAAATGAGAGAAAAAAAATATACTATACAAATTACATACAAAAAAACATTCTGATTAATTTACATGTTGAAAGGGAGTGGGAATGACTAAACTAAACTGGGAACAAACTAACTATAGAACACGAACCTGGACATGAATGAGAGCGGGCGGAAACAGATGATGGTAGACTGCAGGGAAACACACAGATGAAGCAGGGTGGAAACACAGCTGGGAATAATCAACAAGACGAGACAAAGGTAAAACTGAACACACTCACATGAGACGCAGACCATCACAATAAAACAGGAACAAGCAACCATCACACTAAGACACAAACTCGACATAGAGAGACAGACAGAAAATGGCACATGGAGCTAGACAAATACTAAGCAGACACAACTGAAGAACAAATCCTAAACACCACAGAAACATGAAACTCAAATAATAAACATCATCATAATCAACACTACAAGAGAACAAGAAAACAATCCCTGATGCAAACTAAAACCAAAACATAATAAAACTCAAACTACTGGGTCCGATGGACCCAGAACCGTGACAATTGATCCAGGTAAAAAATCTCATTGAGATTAAAAATCTCATTTCCAAGAGAGACCTGGCATCATGGCAACAAAAGTCACATACCACATAGGTATATAACATTACTTAACATATTATCAAACTTTTTGCAACTACATGAATGTGTTTTTGCTCTGTGATTTATTACTATTACTGAAGGTTACTCGCCAATACCAACTAGATGAGTAATAGTAGGATGGACATTAGGTAAGGCTGCACTTTTTGCAGCGATCTTGTATAGAAAACTGTTCCGCGGCTCCGAACCGTGGTAAAGGGACCCCTGGATAATATGTAATTCGTGTCGGAGTCGTAAAATAGCTTTACTTTTTGTTAGACTTGTAGTCAAGACTGCCTAATCCGAGACCAAGACAAGACCAAGACCAGAGGGTATCGAGACCAAGACAAGACCAAGACCAAGTCGAGACGAGACCAAGACCGAGACCAAGACCGGGACAAAAAAGACTAACTTTTGTGTGCTTTTGAGGGCTGACATGATGGTACTGACTGGCCCCAAAGTCATCTGACAAAACAGCGATCACCTCCAACAACTATCTAAAGAATGGGAAATATGTAAGCAAGCAGAGATGACGTGGGCCGCGAGATTGAAACAAAGAGCCTCGTTTTGTTTGGGTTTCCACCGGCGTGGAGTTACCAAAAATAGAGTGGGCATAGCCTAACATATGAAACAGGAAAAGAACGCTGTGTAATCCCTTTATTTTAACAAAGTAATCGTATTCTGAATACCGCCTCTTTAAACGGTAACTGTAACGGAATACAGTTACTCATATTTTGAAATACGTAACGCCGGTACACGTATTCCGTTACTCCCCAACACTGCCAGCAGTCAAACATGGTAATGCTAGTTGTGTGATGGTCTGGGGTTGCTTTGTTTCTTCTGGATCTGGATGACATGCCTTCACAGATGGAATTTTGCTCTCTACCAGAACATCCTGAAAGTGAATGTCGAGCCTTCAGTTCAACCCTAAAACTAAAGTTTAACAAGAGTGGACCAAAATTCCTCCACAGTGAAAGACTCACTGCCAGTTATTACAATATTACATAGGGCCAGATAGGTTTGAATAGCTTTTGTCCCTTAATACTTTTGTGCATTTTGCATTTATTCGAGGTATCTTTGTCCATCCATGCATCCTTTCTCTTCAGCTTATCCTTATCAGGGTCAAGGAGGACTGGAGGATATCCCAGATGTCATAGGGCAGGACACCTCCTGTGCAGGTCACCAGTCAGTCGCAGGACTGATATCTTTGTCTAATATTACTTTTTTCTGATCTAAAACATGTAAGTGTGATAAATATGCCACAAAAAAAGAAATCAGGAAGGGGACAAATGCTTTTTTCATGCTGTTTTGAAAAAGGAATTCTTATATTTTTATTTACTTCTGTATGACACACAGAGAAGATGGTTAACTGCATAACGAAGAACAGAACATCTGTCACACACACACACACACATATATATAAAATGTCCTTCTCGTTGACAGCAGGTTGGAATGACATTATGTCGTCCTGGTGACAGCAGAGTGTGATCATGGGATTTAGAAGAGGGTCACCATGTGCCATAATCTGTCCAAATATACCCCGATTTTCCTCTTCCTCACACTGTCTGGCATCATCTTCCTGCTGCGGAACATCCACACAGTAGAGGTGAGGAGAGAAGTGAAACTACCCGTGAGCTTTAACTCATGCTTTTTCTTTTCATTTTTGACAGTTATGAAAAGTCTCAAAAGATTTTTGATTTATTCACATAGCAGGCAAATTTTTCATTGTTTTTATATTATTGCAGAAATCAGTCGGGAACTCCTAAAACAGAGTATATGGACAAAAATAGTGGATTGGGTATGCATTAAGGAGCTGCCATAATACCATAATGATTGTGGGGCACAATTTTTGTGCTTGAGTCTGCAGTGCTCTGGTGACTTTTATCTGGGTCAGCACGCTTTGACCCTGCTTTGCAACTCTGTGGCCTGTCACTTTTTGTTTCTGTGATCTTTTTTGAACCACAAGGGACCTTCCTGAGTTACTGAAGGAAACAGAGCTGCACTCTTAAAAGTTTGCATATAATCCCTTATAAGAAGCATTCAGGTCACCCTGAATGATCTGTTATCAGCCAAGTTTAGCAAGCTGCATACATAAACCACAGCTGGATTGCACAGACACACATTCCTGCTAATTTGTGCCAAGAGTAATAAAATATCGGAAATTCACACACTTCTCATTGGAATTCGTGGACAAGCTGCAACATACAGCAGGCCTTGTCTTTTGCCAGAAGGGGGAACCAGTAGTACAAACTCAGCTGAGCAGTCAAATGTGTGGACTTTAATTAGTAGGGGTCAAATCTTTAAGCTTTAACAAAATCCATATGTGTGAACATAAAAAACAAACAAACAAACAAAACACATGAATGTAATAGCAACTTTCACTTGTTGGTCATTTTGCTCTGGGGGTCTGTGGGGATGGAGAAACTTAGATTTTTGGCACTAATGGCTTAATTTTTCATGTTGCTGCTTGGTTCATGGATTAAGAGGATTGAAGCATGGTTATTAGAAGTTGGCAAGTCAATTTAATGGCAGCAAAAGTTAAGATATTTTGTATTTTAGTCCTTTGTAAGGGTCGTAAAGAGCTCCAATCATACCCGATCTTACGTTTCCCAAAATGTAATATTGAGTATGTGGAAATTATTTGCCTATGAGCAACCTTCAGCTCTGTTATTCTCAGTCCTGTCCGCATCAAACTGCTTTCACAGGCTGAGTAGGACTTCTTCTAACCAGTGATCTTTATCTTGGCATCTGTGCAGTTCCTCTTGAATTATTCCTGCAATATTCTACAACCCATAGTGTGGTATCCTCTAAAATTCATTCAGTTACCCTTCTTCTTTTCAGAAGTGGAACTGCCAAGCGATTTCATCTTTCTACCAACTGCAGAGCAGGATCCATTCATCCCTCAGTGTGTCTCCTTTCTATCACAACCACACCTACTGTACCCATGTGGGCCAGAAACCCTCCCCTGAGGATGAACTTGAGGAGCGGTACCTGTTGGAACTCATCAGCTGGCCCAGCCCTCCGCCTCACTCTGGACCAACCACCCTGAGGCAGACGAGCGACCCTGTCCACAGCCTGTTCGCAATACTTCCCACTAAAGAAGGAAGGGAGTGGCACGTGGGCGATCAGCTAGAGGCCCTCATCCAGATGCACGACTTCCAGGGTCGCCCTAAACGCTACGGCGGGGATTTCCTTCTGGCCAGGCTGCACTCTCCGGAGCTTGGAGCGGCCGTGGTTGGGCAGGTGGTTGACCACAAGAATGGATTTTATTCTGCTCTGTTCCCACTCCTGTGGGTGGGCTCTGCACAGGTTGAAGTCATGTTGGTGCACTCCAGTGAGGCCGTCGCTGTGCTGCGACGACTCAGGGAGGAACGGGCCGATCGGGTGTTTTTTAAGAGCGTGTTCCGTTTAGGCCTTTTGTCAGAAACTACTGTGTGCAACCTGTGCTTGCCTACCAACCATCAGCCTCTTTGCAACTACACAGACCTTCACACAGGCGAGCCCTGGTACTGCTACAAGCCCAAGGTGCTCAGCTGTGACACCAGAATCAACCATGCTAAGGGAGGCTACTTGAAAAACCTCATCACCAACAAGGAAGCGCTGTTATTCAAAAGGTTTGTATGCTTTGTAGGATTTGGATGCTTATTTACTGTATCTACTGTTAAAGGATAAGTGTGGTGAGATTTCCTATTTTTCTTAATTCATAAAAAACCCACAAACAATGAGTGTCTGCAGTCAGAAACCATTAAAATAAAACCATCTGCAGTATAGATTATTTTCTTCCCATGCTGCACACATTGTGTGTAAGATGGGCAACACATTAGTGCCAGCTGTTTAAAAATAAGGCCTTAATATTGTGGAAATGCGCACCATTACCTCCCCCCTGGTGACATCATTAGCAGCTCAAATCTTGCAGCAGATTTGTTATTGGTGATCTGATAATAGTTCTCTGGTATATCTATACATACGAAAATAGCTAAAACAGCACTCAGTTGTTATCTGACTTTTAAAGATGAGTTTATGCCTTAGCAACTCGACCAAGATATTAGTAGGAAATGTGACATTATTTTTTAACATTCATTTTTTTCCATCTGTCCTAGTGGTGTAAATCTCAAAGTTTACATACACACTTCAGGACCTGATAAAATCAACGTGCTGCCACAGAAAGGTACGGTACTGTGGGAGAGGAACATTTGTAGCACCTGCTGTGATCTAAAAATGAATTTTGTCTTCAGCATTCTTTACTTCCTCTCAGATAAAGTGGAGGAAGAAAACAGCACAGCTAAACCAGAACATATTCAGCTAGAAACATCTGGATATTACTACATGGACTCCTGGAGGCCATTAGATGGATTTACAATGCGTCAGTTCAACAAATCATCAGCAGCTGTACAGTGTTTGAAGAACAAGGTGATCAACATGTACGGAGACTCTACTGTGAGACAGTGGTTCGAGTATCTCATTGGTTTTGTACCAGGTGAGCGGTTTTGTCCTTTTATTTCATTTTATAGACACTTACACTACCCACTGTAACTTTCATTTATTCCATCTCATCCAGAATTAAAGGAGTTCAACCTATACAATCCCAAAAAGGTCGGACCGCTCATGGCGGTGGACAGCACACATAATATTCTCTTGAAGTACCGCTGCCACGGCCCTCCAATCCGCTTCTCTACCGTCATGTCCAGCGAGTTGCGGTACGTTTCGAATGAGCTTGACGGCCTCTCTGGGGGCCCTAACGTGGTTGTGGTCCTCAGCATCTGGTCCCACTTCAGCACCTTTCCTGTGGACATATACATACGGCGTCTTCGGCACATTCGACAGGCACTGGTGAGACTTATAGACCGAGCGCCAGGGACGCTAATAGTGATCCGCTCAGCCAATCTTCAAGCCCTGGATCAGGAGGTGAGCCTTTACAACAGCGACTGGTACTCCCAGCAGCTCGATCAGGTGCTCAGGACCATGTTCAAGGGGCTGAACGTTCTGGTGGTGGATGCCTGGCAAATGACTTTAGCTCACCATTTACCTCATGCCCTCCATCCTCCTCCACCTATCGTCAAGCAAATGATAGACATGCTTTTATCTTATATTTGCCCCGAGAGGAAAAAAAGCCAGAAATAGTGATGATAGTGGATATATTGTTAAATGTGATGTGTGAATCCATCCGTCAGTTTCAAACACATTTTTGTTTGGGTTCATAAGAACTCATATATTTTTCTAAAACACAAACTCTTCAAATACTGAAGATTTGCTTTCCTGCTTTTTTTTTTTTTTTAATTCCTACAAAACATGTTTTACTCTGATTTCCAAAGACTTTGGCACAATGATTGTTAATTCTCATCTTTTGGTATTACCAAAGTTTTGTTCATGTGCATTATTTTAATGTACAGAGTGGTTCAAATAATTGTTGAACACATCATCAATTTTCTAAGTAAATGTGTTTCTAAAGGTAATCACCAGATGTTGGTCAACAACCATTCCAGTCCACACATGCAAAGAAATCAAACCGTAGAT
>NC_137941.1:21194422-21419422 GCF_963969265.1 Rhamphochromis sp. 'chilingali'
ACGATCTGGGAAAGGAAGAAACAAAAGGAAAAATGGGGATTTTGGACACTTACAAGGGGCAACTACACCTGACGGGGTAGAGCAGGTTATCCGCCTATTCCTCCCTAAGACACTGAGCCTGAAACTTCGAGGCTGAACCGTTTCTCTTTTACTGTACCTGAGCGATTGATTCTGGGTAAAAAAAAACACTAGGTCAGAGAAATGAAGATTAACATATATTTAAATTCCATGAATTTGATTACTGTTCAAATGTAAATATCACAATATACATTTTATGGCAAATCTCAACTTAGGAATTCAAAACTTTATTTAAAAGCCCAGTGAAGAGGGCAGCAACCCACACTTACTACTGCATGAGATTGAGGTTATATGTTTCAGAAGTACCAGCTGACCAGCTTTCCTACCTTCACTGCGATCTTGAAGGACACCTCTCTAATGGTGTTGAGAGGAGGATAAAGCCTTCCCTCAGCCAGGTGCTCCTCTGTGACCATGTTGGCAATCGCCTGAGAGAAACAGGCAAGGACAGCCAATTAAATTATTTTGAAGTAAACATAATAAAGATTAAGTTTGTCTCAGGAGAGAAATCTAAACATTTACATGATTACTATGTACGGTCTAAAGAGAGAGACATCACTGCGCTGAAAGTAAAAATAAATGCATCTAAAAATCTAGTTTTTCAAATAAAATTCTCATCTAACAATGCGACTTACACACAGTAATGGTGGAACGTACCTCTGCGGTGGTGAGGAAAATGTCATCAGATATGTGGCGGACTCCGCAGGCTATAACGCCCAAAGCGACTCCAGGGAAGACGTAGGCATTGTTACCCTGTCCGGGGTAGAAGGTGCGTCCATCTGCCAGCGTCACCTTATGAAAGGGACTTCCACTAGCAAAGATGCCCCGACCCTTGTTAAAGAGAGGGGAAGGAGCGAGTTCACTTCATTAATGATAATTAAAATAAAAAAACAATGATGGAAAACCATGTAAGAATGTGGTGCTCTTGTATATGCTGTGAATGCTTCATGATTTCATTTACAATCTACAACATTATATAAAATATAAGTAACAACAGAAGTGTCTTAAAGCCGTATTTTAATCACAGTAGAATGCAGAAAACACATTAGATGTTTAAACTGAGAAAATGAACTATTTTATAGAAAAATATCTCCTTTTGACTTTGAACACATCTCTGTAAGGGTAGAAAGTAAGCAGTACTAAAAGAAACAGCTGGATGAACATTTTGCAACTAATTAGGTTCACTGGCAACAGCTTAGTAGCATGATTGGGTTTAAACACAACTTCTCCAAAGTAAACATTTGGCAACATGAGGTTTCATCTACAAATTCTGGAACATTTCAGGATAATGTTATTCAATGTCAAACTGTAAAGACTTTGAATAACTCAATGTCAACAACAGATTCTGAGAAATCTGTGCAGAAGGATCAGGTCAACAATCAATATTGGATGTCCGTGACTTAGAAAGACACCACCAGTGCTAAAAGATTTTAAAGCGACATATGCCTTACATATTTCAACAGCACAATGACAAACCACATATCGGATCTACAATATGGCCAGCATGGCTTTGTAGCAGAAGAGTGCGGGTGCTGAACTGGCCTGCCTGCACTCCAGACCTTTCATTGGCTGAAGACGCCTCGAGCGTCACAAAACAAAAAACATGACGAATCCTTTATCAGACAAGAATCGGTCAGCATTCCTCTCCTGAAAGTCCGACAGCTGGTCTTCTCAGTTCCCAGATGTTTACAGCCACACAATGGTAAACATAAACCCTGCCCCAACCTTTCTGAGACACGCAGCTCCCATCAAACTAAAAATGACCTTATTTTTTTCTTAAAATTGTACATTTTTTTCAGTTGCCTTCTCCACCCTATTGTGAATAAATAAACTCCAAAACTCATTTTTTATTTTTACACAGCATCCAAACTTTGTTGGAATTGGGGTTGTAATTTTGGGAGGGTGAGTTGAGTTGAGCGTTACCTCTGTGAGCTTGTAGCACTGCTCTGCTGTGCACTCGGCCTTGCTGGTAGGATTACTCAGAGCAAAGATGATTGGCCTCTCGTTGAAAGACGCCATGTCTTTAATTATCTTCTCTGTAAAGGCTCCTCCAATTGCAGCGACGCCTTTTCCAAAACAAGAACACGCCAGGTTCACCACAACAACGGCACTAACACGATGTATCAATGCTGGCATTTAAAGGACTCTGATCCTGGTTTAGTGAAATCTGTTTAAAATTAAAGCCTCAGTTTTTAGTTTTTAAGTTAGGATCCATTTCTTTTTGTAGTTATCTTAATTTATTTAACTTAATTTAAGTAACTTAAAAAATTATAACTTGAATGTTGAAACAATGCTGTCTTGTCATCCAAGTGGTTCTACAATTCTGGCAGTTCATCAAACATGCAGTGTTTGGAATTTAAACCAATAAACATTGAAAATACTGTTGAATTTGATGAATTGGGTTAAATGGAAAGAGAGAGAATTAGTTGATTTGTAGCAAATTACTAAGGTGTTACTGTAATAAACAAAGCTGGATGCAAGAAATTCACCTTAAATAGCGTTGTGTGTTTTCCTGTACCTGGTTGGGAATTAGTGTAAATGGTTAAATAAAAAAGGTTAAAAAAATAGTTTTACGTATGACACTGTGGATGTTTTTAGCCTTTAAAGTAATACAAAGCTAAAAAAAATCCCAGGATTTATCCACTGCATGCACTTTACTGAAGTAAACTCACCTATAATGGCAGTGGGTTTGATGGTGCTCACCACCTCCTCCAGCGTTTTGATTTGCGCGTGCTCATGAGCAAACTCCTCCTTCTCATGGTTTAGGTGGCTTCTTCCCTGTATTTGTGTATAAAGATCTTGTTTCACGACTCCACATCCAGCTGTTTTTTGCTTTAGGAAACACATGAGGAAATATTTTACCTTCACAATGAGGCCCTTTGAGTCCACCATCCAGATCTTCTTGGCAGCTTCTTCTTTACTCAATCCTTCCTTGGCCATGGCCATTATAAGCAGATGAGCAATACCCAAAGCAGCCTGGTGGGGAGAGAAAAGAAAAGAAAAATTCTCCATCTGCATTATAGTCCCCACTTTTAGATACAAACCTAATCTGAATAAATATTTAGGCTACGGTGGCACAAAGGCAGTTAGTGAATTCTGAATACGATGCCAGCACTACATTTAAAAAAACTGGGATTATGCTAGAAAGTAATGCTAAACAAATTGAGTTAATTTGTAATGGGAGAGGGTATTTAAAAAAAAAAAAAAACACCAATAAAAAAGATGGAGATAGCTGGACCACTCTGTGAAAGACTTGGTAATGAAATAGTCAAATGAAGGACATTTTTATTCATTGAGTTCTATTGACGTAGAACCCAATCATAACAATAGTCACCTCAAGGTCCTTTAGGCTGTAAAGTAAAGACCCTACAATGTTAGAGAGAAAACCCCCAACAACAAGATGATCCTCTATCAGCAGCACTTGGCGACAGTGGAAAGGAAAAACCCCCTTTTAACAGGAAGAAACCGGTGGCAGTACCAGGCTTAAGGAAAAGGAGCCTTTTGCCTCGATTGGTTGGTGGTGATGGGAAAGAGAAAAAGGAGAGCCCAGAGAGATGAGGGTGAGGAATAACCAAGGCGAGAGAAGAGCCAAATTTTAATGACATCCAGATGTGGTGTATAATGGAGAAAATTCACTCATGGGAAGCCACCCAGCCTCTTAGGACTTCCTCTGAGTCACCTATTCCAGCACTATAACTATATTTACATCATTATGGCCGAGTTACGACAATACCTGATCAGCCTATTACAACTGAGAGGTAAAAAGTAAAGGGTATTAAGCCTAATATTAAAAGACGAAATGGTGTCTCCTAAAGCCAAACTGGCAGCTGGTGTTCTCCAGGTTATCACTCCAGGAACCACAAAATTCAACAAATTTTCACCAAAGAATTTGTGGATTTCATGATGCATCCATTCATTTTATTCTGCTTATCCAAGATCAGCTGATTTTATGATTTATTTTATCAAAAGCAGAGATAATTCTCTCTGCGAGAGACAACACAGAACCTTAAATGGTTGTGATCTTTAAAGCAAATAATATTTATTATTATTTATTTGCTAATAAACAATTTGCCAGTCTATTTTCATTAACAACAACCAATGCAAAATTTTAAAAAGTAAAGAAAAGACATAAGAAACACGTGTCAGCCATCAGAGCTGCCGGGCGTGACATGAACGATGAATAAATAACTACAAATAAAAATGTTAGAAAAATCTTTTTACATTTTGTGTTCCTGAAAAGAAAAGTTGCTTGCTATATTAGAATATTGAATTTATAAAAATCACCAAATATGTGATTTAGGGCCTAGCATTACAAACAGACACTGTGCTGCAGTGTTAATAACTCCCTTAAAACCACTTTCACTGGTGGCTGGGCTCGTTCAAGATGGAATGAGGTGAAGTGGAAAACTGTCCCATGACCCAAAAATCCAAAACTGAAATTTTCCTAGAAAGTTATGGAAGCTGTATTCTCTAAACTCAAAAGAATAACGACCATCTTATTCGTCAGTTCGCACACATTTCGAAAGCTGGGACGCTACAGAGGTGCATTAGTGGACATGTCATGTGAATCTCCACATCTGTGCACCATTAATGGCAGACTGTATATATATATATACACACAGCTAATGGCAGGGTTCATACACATTTTTTCAGGGTCAAATTCAAGCACTTTGTAAGCACATTCAAGGTCAATTTTCAAGCTTTTCCAGCATATTACCAAAAAAGAAGAAAGCATGTTTCACTTTGCATCACCTCAGTAAGACCTTCAAGATAATTGAAACAAATCATCTTAGGTCGACTTAAATGTCTTTTGTTCCCCTTTTGTTAAAAGAGAAAAATGCAGCACACAAAAATAGTGAAAAAGGAAACTGTTGCCTTACATGCATATAGTGTACAAACTCAAAAAACACATTCCTCTTAAAAATTAAGATGAGCAAATGTGAACAAATCAACTTGTTAGAGATCTTCATCTCCATGTAAATAAACAACAACCAAGAAAACAACACCAAAACTGCACCAAACACCACAAACACCAACAAATTAATGTCTTCTCATCAGATATTGAAGCTTCTTTCCTGTGTGACATTAAAAATAGGAGACAGATGTTTGTTTGTTTTTTTGTTCTTTTTAACTAGTTAAGCACCCACGCCCAGAAAAATGGTAAATGGCCTGTATTTGTACAGCGCTTTATTTTACTAAGGAAAGCGCTTTACACGTTCCGTCATCCACCCATTCACGCACACATTCACACACTGGTGATGGCAAGCTACATTGTAGCTACAGCCACCCTGGGGCGCACTGACAGAGGCGAGGCTGCCGGACACTGGCGCCACCGGGCCCTCTGACCACCACCAGTAGGCAACGGGCAAAGTGTCTTGCCCAAGGACACAACGGCCGAGACTGTCCAAGCTGGGGCTCGAATCAGCAACCTTCCGATTACAAGGCAAACTCCTAACTCTTGAGCCACGATCGCCCAGTGGGGACATTTCATTTTTGAGCAGGAAGCTCCCCCTTTTTGTTATACTCTTTAGATCAGGGGTCGGCAACCTGCGGCTCCGGAGCCGCATGCGGCTCTTTAGTCCTTATAGTGCGGCTCCGCGTGGTTTGGGAAAATAAATTAGAAGTATTTAGCTGAAGTGTATTTTATTTATGTTAGTTCTTTTTTTTGTTAACTTGTAGTTCTAAATTGGAAGATTATTGTGATTTTGCAATATACAAATAAAATTATATTTTGTTATTTTTTCATCGCTCAAAATAAGCGTCACACTCGTGGAAGCCGGTGTACCCGGCGAAAAGCAAAACACAGAAACAATCGATGAGCTGAGAAATCTCATCCTGGAGAAAAAAAGCGCTCGTGGAAAAGTGCATGAAAAAAAAAAGAAAAAGTGGTTCCACTTGTTCCGGAGGAGAGATGCTACTGCTTCCTCACCTGATGTAGCCTCGTCTTGCTCCACCTCTGTTAACCCCCCCCAACCAGTGCCGGCAGTTAACTGTCCCCTCCTGAGCCTGGTTCTGCCGGAGGTTTCTGCCTGTTTAAAGGCAGTTTTTCCTCCCCACTGTCTCCTCTGCCTTTTTTCTTTATTTACTTGCTTGTTTAACTTTTTTTCCCAACTTATCTAAATAATAAACCAATTGAATTTATCCTTTGAGTATTTTTCATCTCATCTTTACAGAATTTTTCTAAAACATTTTCAAACATTCAGATCTGTCTTTTATTTTCTTCTTGAAACCTAAATGGAGAAACACATTGTGCACTTTACTTCTCAAAGAAAAATGCTGCTTTCTCATTATTTTTTAATGTAGTGCTGGCATCAAATTACAAATCTAGTGTATAGCATGTTTTCTTATTCAAAACACAGTAAAATCTGGCATTTTGTCTTTCAAACATTTTTTTTGTAAAAGTAAATGAAACCCTTTGTCATTCCAATTTGACAGAAGGCACTGTTTTCCTATCTCTCGGGGATTAAGGACAGTTATTTTTGCTCCAAACACCATAAAATCCTAGAGAGCAAATCCTCTTACCTCGCCTGCCCCTTGGAAGACAAAAGTGTGGTCTGACAATTTGTTCTTGGTGATCTTTAAAGCTGCTAAGATCCCTGCAACAGCTACAGAAGCCGTGCCTGCAGGAAAAACAAAACACTCGTGATTGCAGTCTGAAGTCTCTCTCATGATCTCTTACAGTGAAACGCTGTACAAACAACAAACAGAAAAGGATTTGTATGAAAGTGGTCAGGTAGAAGAACGTGGTTGAAAATCAGTGGGAAAAAGCAGTCAATGTCCAGAGAAAACCCTCAGGTTAACTCTCACTGATGAGGTGAGAGTTAATAGTTAACAGGTGAACTGTGAGTGCACGATGACAATACGGAAAGTAAAGATGGTGAAATTTAAATAAATACTTTTTGATGTGTTGAAGTGAAACTTTGTAACTATTGAAAGAAAATTAAAGGGGCAACATTATCAGAACTGACACTGATGTTTTTAAATTTCCATGTGTGGTTTTCTTCAGCTAGTATGACCTGTTACTTTAATTACAAAGCATTAGTTTGACTTTTATTTGTATGACCTGCGTCACTGTACTAAACAGCCAGAAAGTAGCTGATCTTGGACTTAAGAAGTTTGCTGAAGCAGCAGCTATTTGATTTCCTCTAAGTAACCTGATGCGTTACAGTAACAAAGATAAAGTTTTTCTGATTTCCTTTTTGTTGCAGAACTAAAATGATGATCATCACTGGGGAACAGTTGGTGCTTTATGACTTAGGCTAGTGAGGGCAAATATAACCGCCTGTTTAGAGTAAGCTGCTTTATTTTTACTTCTTTGTTTCATTTTTAGTTTTGAGTCTTCACAGAATCTTGATCTGTGTTGGCTACGTTTTCGTTTGCTGTCTGAAGCATTGTATTTCTGAAACAGGAATCCTGAAATGAGGAAGATTTCAGAAATTTTTTACCCAACTGAACCCATCAACATATTGTAGTGTATATTATAAAAGGTAAGACGCTCCTGGCTGTAACGCCATGAGTAATAAAGCACCTTGGATGTCGTCGTTGAAGGTACAGTATCGATTTCTGTACTTGTTGAGGATGCGAAATGCGTTGCTGTTGGCGAAATCCTCAAACTGTATGAGGCAGTTCATCCCGTACCTGTGGAGGAACAGCGTGGTTAGTCTGACATCAGCACTGCCTCCTCATCCTTCATTCACCTGTGCTTTCACTTACTTATCTGTCACTGCTTGCATGAACTCATCAATCAGTTCATCGTACTCCTTTCCTCTGATTCTCTTGTGCTTCAGCCCAATGTACAGAGGGTCATTGAGCAGTGCCTGAACGGAAGGACGTTTAACAGGTCAGCAAATTAATGAAAGACTTAAACCGTGCATGCATGCATCGGCATCTGTAAACTATTGCCAGATCTTTGATGAACCAGGTTTTATGAGCTGCTATACTAGCTCATAAAACCTGATTGCTCTGAGGTCATGCTCACCTGGTTGTCTGTGCCAACATCCAGTAGCACAGGGAGACACTGCTGTGGCCGAACCCCACCGCAGGCTGTGTAGAGCGCCAGCTTCCCCACAGGAATGCCCATCCCATAGCTGCCCAGGTCCCCCAGGCCAAGGATACGCTCCCCATCAGTCACTACAATGGCCTGTGGATGAAGGCAAACACTTTCACTAACGTGTCTGAGACATTATTTTCTCAGAAATCAGCAGCCGCCAGATTAATTGCGTGCCGTTTACCTTTATGTCTTCTTCTGGCCAGGAGTTGAGCATCGTGGCAATGTGGCCTCGGTCATGGATGGTGATGAAGAGTCCTCTGTAAATGAGTCAAGTGATGATACAAGTAGTTAAATCTGTTTTCCGACTGACACTGACGCCGATGCACATGCATACCAAAAACGGCACAAAAATGAGCCCAAAACAAGCATGAGAACAAGGAAAAAAACATTTAAGCCGATGCTCAGTGTGGGGCTCAAATCTAACCCATTTATTTTAATTAAAGCAAATATCTAACCCAGCACTAGCAAGGTGTACCTAATGAAGTGGCTGATGAGTGGAATGAAGTTTACCTTGGTCTCCTGAAGGCGAGTCCATATTGCTGGCAAGCCAGGCCGACAGTGGGAGTGTAGACGATTGGCATGAACTCCTCGATGTCAGAGGTCAGCAAACGGTAGAACAACTTCTCATTCCTGTCCTGTAGTGTCATCAACAGGATGTACCTGAGACAAAAAAAAACATTATGATGTGTTTCAGAAACGCAGTAGGCCATTTCTGATCTAAATATTTCTGTATAATTACAATGTGTCTAGTACAAAAATTCCCTAAAACCCCTTTTAAAAATTATTATTTTTTTGCATATTTAACCATTATTTGGCTAAACGCAGTGAGATGCTGGTCGTTTGATTCAGTGAACCGCTTTGTTCAAGACTGAAATCTGGACAAAATTTTGGGAACTGAGGAAAACTTCTCCCGTGGTTTTGTGCCGTTCTTTTTTCATGTAAGATTTCAGTTGCTCAAAGGTTTGTGGCTGTTTTAGACTGCAGGCAGGTCGGTTAACACTCTGACTCTACTACAGGGCCATACTGTTTTTTGAAAAGCACCGCTTTGGTATTACTGCATTTTTGCACCATTGTGGCTTTAATATTTTAACCAAACAGTTTTAATGACTTGGAAAGAGTCACATATGATGTGTGAAACAACCACAAGTCTGGACACTGCTTTGAAAGCATTTAGCGGGAGCCCTGATAAGCAGCATGTTCAGTGGGACAACCTCACTGAACTTCTGCAGCTGTCGTGTGGTTTCCATCTTGAACAGCACCAGCTTTACTGTTAATGAGTCTGTTCTCTCACTTGTCCAGAGGATTGGTGCGTGTTTCGTAGCTCTTCATGACGCGCAGGACTTGGACATCCTGGGACAGGAAGCAGGGGGGTAGCAAGCCGTGGATACCCAGTTGTAAGCGCTCCTCCAGGGTGAATGCCATTCCCTGTAGGGCGGAAGAAGGCCGATTATGTAACGCTAAACTAAGTAACCAACTCAGTCAATCCAGACCACAATGACTCATCCTTTAGGCATCACAATTTTGAGCTTAATTATGAGTTAGTCATATACAAGCACGGTGGCCTTTTCCATGTTTTTTCTTTATGTAAACCGGTTGCCATCTTTGCACTGAAAACAAATGCAGAGCAAAAAGAACACGTAGTAAACAACAGAAGGAGACTGACGTTTTTTTTCTGGTCAGCAGACTTGTACCCTTCTGCCTTCTGGTTACAGTTACTGTTGCTGCTCTCCTCCCTCCACGCTGGCATTCTTCCCACAAAGAGTGCTCATAGGTGGGGGTGTGGGGTTTAATCTATTTATTCTGCCCAATAGTAAAGGGAGCCTGAACCCACTCCCCTGTCAGCTCGACTTCTCTTTCCTCCTCGTCCCTTCCTTTGATTCTTCCTCTAGTGAAAACACTGACCTACATGGGGAAAAAACTGGCCTTTCTAGGCTCAGCTTGTTTTTCTGTGGGTCTTCATGAGCCCATGTCCTGCAAATTATTCATGCTGGCAGAGTGGGGGGTGAAATATGATAGTGCTATTTACAACTATTACTCCTAGAGTTATTACACAAGCTGCACGCTTTGCATTTTAATTGCGAGTTGCATGCCACGTGGCACCACCGTGCTCGACAATGGGTTCTGCAGCTTAGGGCAGGTCGTTAAATGGAAACGATGATTCATTAGTACATTAAATAACAAAAAAGATTGGCGTTGAACAGAAAGAAGGAAGGACAACTGTATGGAAAACATTTTAATGTATTCCTGGAAGCAGAGGTGACTGAGAAGAAAGTCACAGATTAACAAAGATGTGCAAAACCTATCAGAGCGAGCAAGTAAAGAGGCGCTAAAGTAAACCCATTAAGGTGACACGCCTCACCAGGAGTTATAATCAACCCACGTTACACACAGCAT
Organism: Rhamphochromis sp. 'chilingali'; assembly: GCF_963969265.1. Classification (NCBI taxonomy): domain Eukaryota; kingdom Metazoa; phylum Chordata; class Actinopteri; order Cichliformes; family Cichlidae; genus Rhamphochromis; species Rhamphochromis sp. 'chilingali'. The sequence continues at coordinate 21,204,942 of NC_137941.1, forward strand.
GTTAGCACACGGAGGAGAAAGTGAAGCTGAAAATGTGGGCTTGTGTGTGAGCTGTAAAGTGCTATTAGCTTAACCTTTAATCAGACCTTATCATTGGTAAAAGATTAAAAGCTGTAATATAGTTTTACAGCACAATACAGCGAAGGGTACAATGAGATTCACATGAACTAATTCAGTTAAATGTGTTTTTTTTAGTTGGGTGAGGGAAGGGGGACTGATTTGGACTGTAACACTGTGTGATCAGAGCTCATCTGGTTTCTATGGAAACACTGAGTGCAGACTGCATACTGTCATCTGTGCTGTTTGACAGAAAGTTTGAAACACAAAGATTTCACTCGGTAGTTTGAAAAGTTGTTTTTTTCATCTAAGCGGGGCTTCACTTCCTGATTGCTTGCACTTAACTGACCTATGAATCAGCACGTAGCTGCTGACTCGACACCAGCGCTGGTGGAAGGAAACATGACCGACCTGATATCAAGCAAAATCTGGTGTTTTTGCAGTGCTAGCAAGGCACAAAAAAGTACTCTCTCTGTGAATTCACTTTTTGAAAATGGTGACAGTCTATGTATTTATTACACTCCACAAGGAGAGACAAAGGCAGAGTACGACAGATGTTACAGGAATCTGTAGAAAGACCATTCACAGCTATGTCAGTCTACTATGTTGTATAAATAGGAAGTGCTGTGGCATTCATAGTTTACTTAGGAGCAGTTCAGAATGTGATATTTTTATTGTACTCTCTGTTTATGTTCCCTCGCCATCATACATGGTATGCGGGACATCATGTGGCCTGTAGACACAGCTGTGTGACCCAGGCTGGGTTTAAGAAATATGGTTCCTTGCAGTAGTTTGACATCAAAGTTAAAAAAGTATATTAATGTCCTTTGTTATGGCCTTAAAATTATGCGCTTGCTACTACCTCAGTGCCTTTTGTGATGCTTCCCCCCCCCAAGCGTTGCTCATAAATGTCAAATCTTTGGTCATTTTACCATTTCACCTTATGTTACACACCCAAAAGAAATACATTTACATTACGATTAGGCTTTGATTATGAAGCCACTATCAGCTCTGGCATATGGCCTCTGTGTGCGTCTGTGTGTAATACAAACAACATCACACACATTATTCATTAGCTGTGTTACATCAACAGAAGCAACTAAAATCATTTAAAGGCACACAACAGGCAAATCACATCTACATGGATCTAAAGTAGAAGTGACTGATCCATAATAATAATAAGCATAATCTGCAGTGGAAAACTCACTGTATGCCGTCATTACCTGATATTAAACATATGCACGAAGCATTGTAAGATGTGCTGCTTTCCTCACTCTGGATTGGGGAAGCTGTAATACAGGACAGGCGTGTGCTCACCTTGTTGAGGTAGGGGTTTCTGGTGATGTCGTAGCCCCTCTTCTTGGTATTGACGGTGGGCTTGCGGCTTGTCCCGGAGTGGCAGACCCGCACAGCTTGGAAAGAGGCCCTGTCGGCCGACAGGACCCCTGCAGCCGGGGCACCTGAAAGGACCCTCATCATCCCGCCTGTGGCCGTGCGCCTGCACAGGGACAGTGCGGCTCTTCCTGGGAGAGAGTTCATGCTGCCAGAGGGTAGCAAAGACACAGAATACATGCTGTGAATAATACGGGTTCAGCTGATCCTGCACTGCAAGAGAGTCTGACCCGGGTCACCAACTAAGATAAACAACAGGTGCTCCGGTCTCAGCAGACCTCACACATACAGTGATAGCACTGAAATGAGTCAGTGATGAAGACTAAAGCCGCTGCGATAGGCATGTTTTTACAGAAACCTTGCTCCGTGGCGCTAAGCTAACAGCAGCTTTTCTTTACCGGCGGAATGCTGTCAAGCTGCTAATGCTAGCTAGCATGTGGCTAATACTTCGTTAGCCGCTGCCCTCACCTGAAATCTACGAAAAGCTGCTGTCCACGCTGTGTCTTCTCTGGCCGGGTACTCCGGTTGTTTTTTTTTGTTTTTTGTTTTTTTTTACTTGACGCTGGGGAGGGTGGTGGTGGTGAGGGGAGGAAGGAGGATCGACAGCTAACAGCTGATCCAGACTCACTTCCCTCCTTCAGTCAGCCTCTCCAATCAGCTTGCAGCCTAACCCACTTTCCCCCCTCACAGTCTCCATCCTCACAGCCTCCATCTTCAGCATCTGCACATAGAAATGACACTTTAAGCTCCGTGGATTGGATTACCAAGGAGAACCGCAGTCTGTTTTTAATAGTAGAAGCATGCGCATAAAGTGAATGTTTGCACTTGATCTTCCTGATCACCTATATGCAAGTACATTGAAAGTCACTGTAAGCCACATTTATTGAAAAAAATAAAAATAAAAAATCAGTTCCCTGGCACCAACTGACATTTCAAAAGCCTTAGTCACGACCAGTGACTGTGTAAATAAATATACATGTTTTCAACAGTCACTGGTCATGACACCGCGCGAAAATAAAACATAGAAGATAAAACCATCTGTGGTCACAGGTCATATTAAAATGTGCTGGCTCCCTCTGCTGCAGCCTGACAGTATCTACAAATCTAGAGCACTTGGGAAAGACTTCATGTAGTGAACAACATGCTTTACCTGAGTGGTGATACCCCGGAGCACTGTTGCCTACAAGTACAAGATACACAGCAGTATAAATGGAATATTCAGACCTCCAGTGAAAGGATCTACCACCATTTTCTGGCTGCTCCTGGTAGTAAATGCTACAAGTAGCTCATCTGCCTCCATCCAGGCCTTGATGAGGGATGAGGGAAGGTTTATTTTGATTGGTATATTACCACTTTTGCCTTCAGAACTGCCTTAAATCTTTGCGACATAGAGTCAAAAAGGTGCTGGAAATATTTCTCAGAGATTTTGGTCCATATTAACATGACAAGATCACACAGTTGCTGCTCGTGTTCCACCTGATGACAACGGTGCTCTACTGGATTAAGGCCATTTAAGTACAATGAGCTCACTGTCTGAGATGATCTAAAACAAAAGCAGCCATTAGAAGATGGGTAAACTGCTCATACAGGGATGGACACAATCAGCAACAATCAGAAGTGCAGCTTGCCACCAGAGGAGGCAGACAACATCTTGGGACCCCAGGTTAGTGGGTTTGACTTTAAACGTCAGCAGTGGCAACATGTAAAGTTTCCAAGGACAGTAGAAAAGACCTTAAGTGGGTTGAACAAAAAGATTGCATAAAAGTGTGAAGAACTAGTTTTGTCTTCAACAAGTGAAATGCATATTCAATTGGGTTAAGATCAGGTGACTGGTCTGGCCATTCAAGAATATTCCACTTTAATAAACTCCTGGGTTGCTTTGGCTGTATGTTTTGGGTCATTGTCAGTCTGTATTATGAAATGGCATCCAGTCAATTTGACTGCATTTAAAAACCTCAGAATTCATCTGGCTGGTTCTGTCCTGTGCCACATCATCATAAATACTAGTGTCTCAGTGCCAGTGGCAGCCATGCATGCCCAAGCCACCACACTGCCTCTGCCATGTTTTACAGATGTTTTGGTATGCCTTGGATCATGAGCTGTTCCATGCATGCTTTTTTCTTGCCATCATTCTGGTAGAGGTTGATCTTGCTTTCATTTGTCCAATGAATTTCTGTTTTCCCATCTTAAGGATGGCTTGTTTCACCTGCATAAAGAACTCCTTTAACCACATTTTTCACAAAATCTTCCAAATGCAAGCACCACACCTCAAATCAACTCCAGGCCATTTAGTTGTTTAATAGATAATGACATACCCTCAAATCAAAGCTGAGAGTCTACACATTATGTCCATTTGTTTTAGCATGTATTTAATGTTTTGGCTGCTCTAGGACAGTAATAATAAGGCATATTTTATTTCATTCATTTATTGTAGTGTGTACCATTTATGCACGCATGTACAGTAGATGATTCTGTGGAAAATTAAGTTGGAAAAAAGTTTGAATTCAATTCCTACTATGCTACATTTCTTTGTACAAACCTCAGTATCTTCAGTTACATTTGGTTAGACAAGTACAACTACAGAGAGCTGAAAGCCACTTCTCTCTGTCATATTTTCAGCAAACCTGCCTATGCATGCCCACAGTGGCCAGGTGTGGATGGGTTTTATGGGCAGGGCAAAGCCAAGTTGTCCCTCGCAGACCACAAATGGGTGTGCCCACACACAGCCCAGGGGTTTGTGTGGTTTTGGAGCCCCTGTGTAGGTTTTCTGTGGGCGCAAGTCAATATAGGCTAGGTCATGTTTTCCTCAATTTATTATGTTAAGATTAAAATGTTGTATTTATGTTAAGACCAACTTAAATTACACTATAACATAAATAATAACTGCAGCCAGATGCCTCTGGAATATTTTTACATTGTTGTAATATGAATGATCTGAGAACTTCTTCCACCACAGGCTTCAGTTTTGATTGAGAACAGTTGAGAAATACAGTGGGGCTTTTCAAAACAGTCCTCTCTGGTGACATCTGGTGGCCAAAAATATGAAGAACCGCTTGAATCCACAAAATAAAACCAACTGCTTCATTAAGATTGCCCGCTGTACAGAGTGGAATTCTATCTGATATTGGGCCGCCGTTGTGTTGCTTTGAACGTGTATTTATTTTTTTTTTTTTTGGTGGTTAAAAAAAAAAAGGTTTATTTGTTTAATAAATAATTTTGACCAGTAAACTCTCCTTGTTTAAACATGCACCATTGTGTGGTCTTTCTTTGCTTGAGACTTCTTGATGTTGGTAAATACAATAATTGAAAAATACCACGTTACATATGATAATGTACAACACATTATGGAGTATGCTTCTGCTGTGAGGTCCTGCCTCCATGCACTTATGCAATTAACCGCTAGACGGGTATATATATAAATAATATTATATTAGGGAAATTTTCCCAGACATATTTTTGACCTGGGGGTAGAATTGATTGTGAAATGGAAATTGCTTATGAACTTGCAAATGAAAAACATGATGCATTTAAAGTAGCCCTTTTTCATTTTTATTTAAGAAGAGAATTTGTTCCACTGTGCGATGGCCGAACCTGTTCCTTTTCGTGGCGATAATTTCTCCTGCCTTAAGGAAAATCCCTTCACATGGCCCAGAGGAGGCTGGAGCGCACAGAAACTGGTAGAGATGCAGTTATACAGTCTAACTGGGCCCCACCAACTATTAGCTAAAGAGAATAAATAAATTCAATCGCTGCACATTTGGCAGACTAACATTTTCAGATTAATTAAACAATAAAATATATATTTTACAACATTACATGTAAAGAGTCAAGTGAAAGTTTTTCTACCGAAGCAGTTAGGTTCTAAATGAAGCTTCGGACGTCACTGATCACATGACTCTGGCCAAACGAAGCAAGCTTCGACACAGTGCTTCTGAAGCAGTGTGCTGATTTTTTTGACACACGCACCGGAGCTTCAAGCGGGCCATCACTACCTCAAACAGTCAGACTCCAAACTCTGCCATGGCCAAGACCAAAGAGCTTTCGAAGGACACCAGGAAAAGTATTGTAGACCTGCACCAGACTGGGAAGAGTGAATCTACAATAGGCAAGCAGCTTGGTGTGAAAAAATCAACTGTGGGAGCAATCATCAGAAAATGGAAGACATACAAGACCACTGATAATCTCCCTCGATCTGGGGCTCCACGCAAGATCTCATCCCGTGGGGTCAAAATGATCATGAGAACGGTGAGCAAAGATCCCAGAACCACACGGGGGGACCTGGTGAATGACCTGCAGAGAGCTGGGACCAAAGTAACAAAGGTCACCATCAGTAACACACTACAACGGCAGGGAATCAAATCCCGCAGTGCCAGACGTGTTCCGCTGCTGAAGCCAGTGCATGTCCAGGCCCGTCCGAAGTTTGCCAGAGAGCACATGGATGATACAGCAGAGGATTGGGAGAATGTCATGTGGTCAGATGAAACCAAAGTAGAACTTTTTGGTATAAACTCAACTCGTCGTGTTTGGAGGAAGAAGAATACTGAGTTGCATCCCAAGAACACCATACCTACTGTGAAGCATGGGGGTGGAAACATCATGCTATGGGGCTGTTTTTCTGCCAAGGGGACAGGACGACTGATCCGTGTTAAGGACAGAATGAATGGGGCCATGTATCGTGAGATTTTGAGCCAAAACCTCCTTCCATCAGTGAGAACTTTGAAGATGAAACGAGGCTGGGTCTTCCAACATGACAATGATCCAAAACACACCGCCCGGGCAACAAAGGAGTGGCTCCGTAAGAAGCATTTGAAAGTCCTGGAGTGGCCTAGCCAGTCTCCAGACCTCAACCCCATAGAAAATCTGTGGTGGGAGTTGAAAGTCCGTGTTGCTCGGCGACAGCCCCAAAACATCACTGCTCTCGAGAAGATCTGCATGGAGGAATGGGCCAAAATACCAGCTACTGTGTGTGCAAACCTGGTAAAGACCTATAGTAAACGTTTGACCTCTGTTATTGCCAACAAAGGTTATGTTACAAAGTATTGAGTTGTATTTTTGTTATTGACCAAATACTTATTTTCCACCCTGATTTACGAATAAATTCTTTACAAATCCTACCATGTGGATTCATGGATTTTTTTTTTCACATTCTGTCTCTCACAGTTGAAGTGTACCTCTGGTGCAAATTACTGACCTCTGTCATCATTTTAGGTGGGGGAACTTGCACAATCGGTGGCTGACTAAATACTTTTTTGCCCCACTGTAGCTTTGCATTTGTTATAAGAAAGGAGGAAGAATAGAAGAATTGTCCGCTCGTTCACCTTGACATAAACAGATCACAATGTTCAGTTTGACTCAGTAACACCTCAACAGCTTCTAGACCAAAATGAACAATCTTGGACGCTATGGACAGGAGACACCTGGAACAGTTAGGGAAATATCCCCACCATCAGACTAGGGATTTTAGATTGCTTCCAGCTTATTAGAACTATTAGTTACAGAGTAAATAACACTGATTCTAAAAATCAACCATATTTGAGCTGACATATATTCTGCAGGACAGCAGCTTGATTTTTTACTTCTTTCACCATGACAACCTTCAAAAAAAATGACAAAAGGTGTTTCAGTGATGAACACATACCAGAAAACATGGATCTGTAGGGCAGAAACTGTTTAATGTATGAGCTATTGAGTTTGACTATAAGTATTGGGACCAATGAATGTACTACTTAAGCCTTTTATTTTTTAGCCAGCTGCTTATACTTTGGTGGAAAAAGTGACTCATATACAATAATGGATGCACAGCAGGAACAGGAAATAACAAGCTTATGGCAAATCTTATAATATTTGTCATTTGTTGTGAGAAGAACAAAAACACCATCTACATATTATTATTATTATTATAAACAGTTTATTGTCTTCTTTTACTAACAAATTGTCATTATTATTGCTTTTAATCATATTTTTTTTGCTATGTGTCCTTATAAGATACTGTATAAATAAAGGTTGTGCTGCATGATCCTTATATGACTTTTACACAGTCTCTGTGGGAATGACAGGCCACACATGAGTGATATCACTACAGTTAAACACAAACATATAGTATGCAGTAGTTACTCGGTTATTTAGCACACGGAGCGTCTTCTCTGCAGTCCCTTCTGCTGAGCGTTGATTGTAAAATTGCCTTATGGTGAATCAGCAGGGGTCGCTGTGGAAATTGCTCTCTGTGGCAAAGTATCCCCGTGTTATGAAAGCACACACGTGAGTTTGTAAACACGAGATAGAGAGAGAGTGGAGGAGGACGGCCATTCTCCCAGCTCAGTAATATGAGGCCTTCTTACTTTCCTTTGGCGCTGTTTGCCAACATCCTGTGTCTGTGTGAGAGCTACACCCTCAGGAGCTCCGTGTCCTGGGTGGTGTCCTCCAACGATGTGGTGGAGGACGGAGACTTGTCGGAGGAGGTCGCCCCGGCGCTGCTGGTGGACAGTGCGGGGCTGTGGAAGCAGGCGTATCCGTCCTCCAACGTCCTCGGAGACAGCGTGGAGACCGGAGAGCTGGTCAAGCCCGAGGGCGACAGTGCCGCACAGCTTTCCTCTCGCCTGTTTTCATATCGGTTAGAGAAGGTGAAGAAGTCCGCCAGCAGCACTCCTCCCCCGCACCAAGACACAGCAAAGACTGCCAGATACATATCTCATTACAGTGACTGGGGGTACCTGGCCACCATTTCCACTCAAGAAAAGGTAACGCACACAGAGGGGATAGTGGTCCCGGTTCAGGATTTCTTTGCGCATTTAAGCGTAATGGGACAAGCTGAGGAACACGCCCATGTTCTCACCATATTATGAAAAAGATACCCCTCTACCTTTGTGCGTGGACCCTTTGATTTTACACGAAACACGATCAGCTTTTTAAATACACTGATGAAGATTTGAAGAAAATTCACCAGTGAAAATCAAACGCATATGCAGGAAATCACACCGAGTGACAAGTACTGAAAATAGCCTTAAAAAAATCTCCTTACGCAAGACCAGAACTGAGATCAGCCCGAAGTGCCCTTGGGATACACCCTGCGTATGTAATGTGAATTTAACTGAGAAATAGCTTCAGTCTAATGGGTGAAGCTCTGCATGGATGGGTGTCCTTCTCGAGCTTCTCCCATCTCAACAAACGAGCTCCATCTGTTTGTTATTTTAAAATGGAGCTCATGAATTTGCTGTTGCACTAAAAACTCTTCCGAGTGATCTCAAATATCAAAGCTGAAGGCATAGCTGTTCTGTTAAGCTTTTGGAAACTGCTGATTTCTGGAACTGATTGGTTGTCATTGGGATATTTCATGTAAAAACTTCATTACATTTTTTAGGATCACGTTTATTTCATTTTAGTGTAATTTTATTGGTTTTATGCGCTAAAATTTACTTACTTAAAACAAGCACAAAGGATCTGTGTTGCTTAAAACCTATGTCTTTATAAATGCATAAAAATATAAGTTTCTATATACTGTAAAAATATAGCACATTTTTTTATGTGTGTGTGTACAGATCAAAGGTCTTCCTTTTGGAAACATCTTCTCAGTGAGTGATGGACCACTGGACAACAGCACTGGAGTCATCTATTTTTATGTGACTCCAATGGACAACACTGTGGCAGACCTGAAAAGCAACCCCTATGCTTCTCTCACCTTCTCAGAGGCTGAGGGGGAATTCTGCAGGTAATCTAAATGTTGTTCTGTGGGGGGGAAAAACACCCATCTATCTGATTATTGAGATTCTCTAGCCAGATGCTCTTAGGTGTTGATTTAGACACAGAGGGGATTGGCCTTTTTTCACTCACAGCCTCTAGACTGGCACTTGATAATCGTACTGCACAGTCTATGCAGTCTTTAAAGTCCCATATTAAAGCTCACATTTTTACCTTGGCTGTTAATTTCAGTTAACTTTGAGTCTCATTAGGTATTCTTGTGTTGTTGCTTCTGTCAGTTTGTTTTTAGTCACATTTTATTGTATTTGTTTTTTTTTATGAGTTATTTTATTGTATTTATTTTATTGATCGCAGTTTTTGTCTCGTTTGCATTTGTAAAGCATGTTGGTCAACCTTGTCGCTTTTAAATGTGCTGTAGAAATAAAATTGACATTATTGCTCATTTAATAAAACACAAAGTGAAATAACAGTTTTAGATATGAAAGAAGCTTTCTTAAAAATATGCCCTAATTACTTCAAGAGAAAGATCATGGATGTAGTGAAGCAGGACATGCAGAGGAGGATGGAGAGGTATAGAGTGGCAACCCTTAAAGAGAGCTGCTGAAAGAAGATGTTTTGAGCTTCAAACAGTTTCCACAAACTAGTTGACACAGTAATCTTGGGGATTTTGGGACAGTTTGCTTGTTTGGTCTAACCTCAGCTAAATCACTGCTGTAGCTTTCTGAAACACTACATACAGCTGTGTGTCTTGCAATGTTGAATGCTCTCCTGTGTGTGTGTGTGTGTGTGTGTGTGTGTTCTTTTTAAGGCAAATGGTGTACGATCCAGAGGATCCCAGATGTGCTCGACTCACGCTCACGGGCAAGATGATCGAGGTGGCCCCGGAGGAGCTTGCGTTTGCGAAGGAGGCAGTGTTCTCAAGGTAACAGAGCATGTAGAACAGGGGTGCCCAATCCCGGTCCTCGAGAGCTACTATCCTGCAGCTTTTAGATGCATCCCTACTCCGACACAGCTGAATCAAATGGTTTGATCTCTTCAGCATGCCATCATGTTTGGCAAAGGCCTGATAACAAGCCATTCATGTGATTCAGGTGTGTGGGAACAAGGATGCATCTAAAAGCTGCAGGACGGTAGCTCTCGAGGACCGGGATTGGGCACCCCTGATGTAGAAGATGTATTTTCCTTAGGGAAACACCATTTGGCATGCGTGACATGTATCCTGATATTTTGCACAATGTTTCAAAGGCATCCTGTTATGGCAAAGTGGCCAGTGGGACACAAGTGGTTCTTCATGAAGCTGGAGTTGATTCAGATCTGGCTGCAAGACTGGGTCGGGGGTACAACGCTCATTCCGCTGGAGGACTACTTTAAAGCTACTCCTTTCTGAGAATATCCCTCACAAATGCTATCTGCCCCACAGATATCACTCCAGTAAGGTGTTCGCAAATTCACAAAGCAGAATGTGCAAAGAATGTTTTACATCTTGTTTAAAATCCTGTTTCAATTCATCTGTAAGGCAGGGGTTGTTCTTCATGCCTACATTTTCTCTTCTTTCATATCTTTGTTTGTCACACAAGATCAGTTACTTGTGTTTGATGCGTGAATGTATTTATAGTCAATAAATGACTTAAACTCCTCACATCTGTGAATGCAGTTTGTATGAAACATAGATTGTTTGTTGATTGCATCTTGGGTTCACACTAAGATGCGTTTTCTTTAAAGAAATAAAATTAATATTGTGCATATTATTTAAAGTAAATATAAATTTGTTGTCTATTGTTAGTATTAACTGATTCACACTCCTAAACCTGTCATTTTCATTTTTAAACAAATATGGTGATTGTGTTATTAACAACAGAACATAGAAAACAAATCTAATGTTTAAATTGAGATATTTTACTGCTGCATGAAAAAAACCAACTCATTTTGAATTTGACAGCAACTTGTTTCAAAAAACATTGGGCAGCTACTTTTTGCACAGTTAAACCCTTTTAAATTTCATATTCGAATATGAATATGCTTCTTGTAGTTTAAGTCTTATTATTTGCTTGCATTATGTTCTGCGTTGAGAGGGTGCCAGCTGAGGTTGCATACAAATACAAGCTAAAGTTTTGGGCACTAGATGGTGCACTTAATGCGTGTTGGGGGGAAAAAATAGCCGGTTGGTGGAAAAAGCACAAGTTTGACATTATAGAGTTTTCTAGTAATTTCACAACAATTCCCACGTCAATAATGCTGGTTTATTTTATGTTTTAGGTTTCATCTACAGTGGGGGGTTTGAAACTTAAAAATGATTGTGTTAAAGTTGGAGTGAGAATTTAACAGATTTTTTTTCCAGGTGCAGCAATGATAGCTTTAAACAAAGATATGAAAATACCAGTCCTTTCAAACGCCTGGAATGACTGCATGCTCGTCCCGTCGTGAGTTGCACCACTGTTGTCGACCACAACAGTGAGTCGAGTGAGTGCTTTATTTTGAAGGTTCTTACCGGAAGCCCAGTTTGCATATACTACCGTATGGGGCACGTTAATTTCCCTAAAAAAGCACCCAAGGTAGACTGGTTTATTTATATAACATGTAAAAAAAAAAATCATTTGCGCTTGGTTAATTTTAGGGGTTGTGTTAATTGAGGTGTGCCGTAGAACTCCTCCGCGACAGTCAGCGCAGAATGAGCCCCCTGTCCGCTTGGCTTTAGTTTACCCGGGTGGTTTCAACTTCGTGTTAGCTCGTCAGCTAAGTAGCTAACAGACGTTCTGTCGCAGTATGCGGGTCGACTAGCAGTGACGGTTAAAACTTGGTTGTTTTGTGGAAGAGGCTCAGTGAGTTAGCCGCACTCTACCGTGTTTATTTGTGTATGTTTTAACCCTGCTCTCCGTTAAAGCGAAATCAACGTGATTCGAGGCGTAGCCTTTAGGACACCGTCAGCGACCCACCAGCCTATCCCGGACGATCAGTAGTCACACTGTTGAGATGACATCTACTTGTAACTTGTAGCTTAACGGCTGGCTTTGAAAACACTATGGATTGTATTGGCAACTAGTTCGTTCTTTTTAAACCCACAATGTAAGCTATATTGTCTCACAAACAAAGCAGCCGACTGATAACCGATAGGCTAGGTTAGCACGTATGTTTTTTTTAGTCCCGCGAACAACGAAAAGAGAAGACGCTCCGACAGGGCTACAGCAGCGCCCTTGTTTCCGTGCGGAGAACTCGGTGTTCACCCTCCCCGTTAAGCGGAGCGTTTTTACGGGTTGAAGCACCCTATGCCCGTGCCTACGCCCGTCTCCACATCCTGAAGCCAGAGAGAGAGAGAGAGACGGAGGGAGGGAGGCAGTGGCAGCTCCGGGGTCCCCGACACTCAGCCGAGGAGAGGCATCGCTGAAATGAGATGAGGCTCAGAAATGGAACTGTGGCCACTGCACTTATCTTCTTCACGTCTTTCCTTAGTCTCTCTTGGTATACAGCGTGGCAGAATGGCAAAGGTAAGTTGGACATTTATGTCATCTCGGTTATCCCCCCCACCCCGTATAAAAAAATGTCAGAAGGATCGACGGTCTCTAGACGAGGCCTGGTTAACAAGCTGGCAGGCAGAAAGCTGAAGCATGACCAGCAAGCAGCATGTCTTAAGACACAGCAGGTGAAGTCACCCATCCCGTGGAACTGGTTTCAACGTGGTAATGCGTAATAACCCGTGTTATTGCTATAATAAATGGATGGAGTTCTTTTGTTTTAAGCTTTATTGTGCCCCATCTCCTGTCCCAGTTAATCATACCCAAAGTGCTGTTTCCAGCCATCCTCACTAACTTAGGGATAATCTAGTTTGCCCCTGCCAGGCAAAACCTCTAGATAACTACGCCATTCACTAACATTAGGTTTCTGCATACACGTCTTTTAATGACTCTCATCTGAGCATTACATGTCAGGCATCTGTGCCTGAGCTTATTACACAAGTGTGGCTGTGTTACAGTACACAGCTTATGGCTGAGTGCTTACTTTCCAGTGTGGTGTGGGCAGGAATATGGGCCTTGGTCTTGTTACCAGCAGGGTGTAAATAATTGCAGCCCGTATATAAATTTCAAACCAGGGATTCAGGTTGTGATTACTGCAGATCGTATCAGCTTGATGAAATGTTTTCTTTTAAATGGAGCAGGCTCAGACTGGTGATTATATGAAAGTGGGCGTATGGGGGGGTAGAGGTTATGAGATGATGCCACCATAAATGTTGCACCTGTTGATACAGTTAGTAAGTCTGTATGGGATAAAGCTATGGCAGGTCAGTCTGTTCAATTTGACAGTTGTCACAAGCCAACAAAATTATAATACTGGCTCCTGGTCTTTATATAAATCCTTAACATGTACTGTTTAATTGTGGCTCACAATGTAGATGATGTGCTCACCTGTACAAATTATAAACCATTAAGGTTGCCATTAAAAATACAGTGCATGTGTCCAACCATGGTTATCCAGTAGCAAGTGTATGAGACAATTTGTTATTTTAAATTTGACTTCACACTTGTCCACAAACCATCTCCACATCTCATCCCTGTGAACACAATAACTCAGCTGCTCTGTGAGGATATTTCCTCAAACTTGGCAGAAATAGTCTTGTATGCATGGATGAAGTGATTGAATATTTGTGCTTTGACAGAATAAAATAATGAAGTCACAACTTTTTATCCCAAAAGGTCACCTTCAATTTGACATAATCATACCCTGTATGAATACGTATCTGGACATTATACAACGGCGTAACTCAGGAAGACAAAGGTTGACTGTAAATAAATGTAGCCTGGGGTGGGCGGTTTAATTTGTTCAAACTTAAAATAAATTTTTTGCTTCTCAATTGGCTAAAATAACAGAAAAATACACAGATTTATTTTAGATAGTTAAAAATAGTTTTAGTTAAAATGACATTTTCCCTTCCCATTATCACCAACTGCGTACATTTAGGTGTTTGTCTGATTGTTGGAGTTTCACTTTTTATTTGTTATTCCAGGATTTTTACTGTACAATGAAAAGCGATTTGAGATGACCGTTGCTGTGATTTGGTGCTATATAAATAATTAAAATCCCAAATAACTATTTTGAACCTGGTAAATCTGTGATTGCTGCCAATAGTCTTCAGTTGTAACACTGAAATTGTGGTAATTGAGTATTTGGTTGCGAGCCAGGTGTGCTTTAGAATTTGTAGCTTCCTTGCAGCAACACTCAAATCTGACATTTTTTATACTGTTATTGCCACAACTAAGTGTTCACACTGGGCTTTATTTGTGAAGCTTGTAAATACCTGCAAGGAATTTGACTTTTGTGTTACTCACAATAAAATCACTCCCTAATTGTAGACATACAATTAGAACAAGAAAAAAAAGCTCAGCAAAGTTATTTCCGGTGATTGTTCCTGTTTCACACATTAAAGTCTTAATATACAGTCAACGTCTGTAATGAAACAGAAAAATACAGATATGAAAATGTGACCTGTCTGGCAAGTTGAGCTGATAGTTCTGTTTTTCCTAGAGTCTTGTGGTAATGAAATCCAAACATTGCTCAGTATGGAGTTATTATAACATAGATTTGATCTTGTCCTAGAAGGAGAAGAACTGGTGTCACTTAAAACACAAACCATTAACTTAAGGGCGATCGTGGCTCAAGAGTTGGGAGTTCGCCTTGTAATCGGAAGGTTGCCGGTTCGAGCCCTGGCTTGGACAGTCTCGGTCGTTGTGTCCTTGGGCGAGACACTTCACCCGTTGCCTACTGGTGGTGGTCAGAGGGCCCGGTGGCGCCAGTGTCCGGCAGCCTCGCCTCTGTCAGTGCGCCCCAGGGTGGCTGTGGCTACAATGTAGCTTACCATCACCAGTGTGTGTGAATGGGTGGATGACTGGATATGTAAAGCGCTTTGGGGTCCTTAGGGACTAGTAAAGCGCTATATAAATACAGGCCATTTACCATTTTATTGTATTCAGCTCGGCCTTCGCAGCGGCAGTTAAAGCTCTATGCTCAAAACAAGGATCCTGAAACTGACCTGAACTCCGCTGTTGTCAGTTTTATTACAGCGCTTGTGACTTTCTTAGTGTGAAAACATCTTTGTAGACGAGGGCTACACAGACAGATGCAGTAATGCTGCTATTTAAAGAAAAATGCTTTGAGCTGAAAGATCTCAACATGCTAGAGCTTAAAGGATCCCTGTGGAGCATTTGACCTCTGTGCTTTTTTTTCTTCTTCTTCTGAGTGGCTCCCTGTTTTTGTTTGTCACATGCACGAGCACGAGTGTGTATGTGCAAGACCTCTCATGCACAGTGTCAAATACAATTCACACAAGTCCACTCATCTATGGTTGCAGGAAGATGCCAGGAATGTGCCAACAAAGGCTGGGAAAAACAAGATTGCCAGCTAATAGACGTGCATGTAAACGGATGTTGGTTTTTAAGCTTTATTTGTGCCGTGGTGGCCTGGGGTTTGTGTGTTTGCTTGCAGTTTTGTATATGAAACAAGCTCTTCTTTATGCTTTGTTGGCAAATTGGCCTTTAATGTGATTGTGCTTTTATTATTTGGAGCATTCCTTTCCTAAATGCCGTCTTTGTGTTGAAGTTTTGTTTATGTCTGCATATGCTAAGCTACAGCGCAATAACATGATCCTGAAATAGGGGGGAAAAAATGCATATTTTAAAGAAAATTAGCCGTGACTTTGTTGTTTGTGTGCATCTGTCTCTCGTGTTCTATCTATTGTTAAAAACACCAAACTGTGGGAGTGGGACAGATAAAAGCTATTTAGTTAGAATTAATAAAAATAAATTGTAATTAAAAGCTATATAGCACTTACATGTACACTTAGATTTTTTATTTTTAGAAAGTGATCTAATCACTCAGGCTGTATAATATTTATCAGATCTGTTCCTATAGTGCATTTCATAGTATTAATTCTCCTGATTAGTGTGTGGCTTTTACACGTGTCTTTAGGTATTTTATCTTGTGTTTCACTGGCTCATGGTCTCTGTCCTTTTTCTTATCTTAACACGTGATGCTTTAGCACAGATTGCTTTTCTGTTTTTAATCATATTTTTTATATCATATTATTTCTTACTGTGGGAATAAATGGCTTTTACTCTTAACTCTGGCCAATGTGAGCACTTCTAGTGTTGAACATGAACTCAGGCAGTGAATAATTTTAAAAATGTAAATGTTCAAAACCTCTTTAAGTACCGGTAAGTGTTTTTCAGTGGACTGGGTTGTATAGATAAATATTTGTAGCTCAAAGAGCAATTTCTTTATTGGAGTAGAAAGATTACCTATCAGTTGTTTTTTTTTTCCCTCTTTTTGTTTTGCATTAACCTTTGCTTCTGATAGCCTGTTCTGTTGCTGGTCACTTGACTGCTGTGAATGAGCACTGTGCCAGTCAGCTGTCCAAACACTCTACGGTGAATGACTCTCCAGAATGTGTACTTCTCTGTCAGTCTCCTTCTTTCCCTAGTGAGAAGCTGCTCTCTACTATCTTTTTGGTTATATCTCAAGTAGATCAAAACAACAAGAACAAGCTAGATAAAGGCGAATAATATAGGTGAGCTTTGAGTTGCTCAAACAGTATGGTGAGGTCCTCTCTTTTTGTGTCAAAGAAGAAATGCGTATCCACATTTCTGTGTATTTCCTCACAATGAGCATGTCATTGTCGTTTGTTATCATAAATGGGTAGGGCTTTGCAAATATATATCATTTCCTTTCCATCCACAGCAAAGTTCACACACATTAATAACAACCTTGTTTGTCATGAACCTTAGATATGATACCATCATTGTGATTGCCCCCACATGTTGCTTTAAACATTTTTTTCCATTTAGTATTTTTTTTCCTTCAGGCATAGTCAAATCAAGGGGCCTTTGTATTCAAAAACTTTACATTTAGGGTGTTTATATAGTTTAATGCAGTTTTAAATACTGTTGGAAGAAAGGAAAATTAAAATCCTACTGATCTCTGTAAATGATTTAATTAATTCTGCTTGGAATATCTATGGAGGGAAAAAAACAAGTGATTTTTATAGTCTTTATAACTTTGTCTTGCATTTCATTCCTATTATTCATTCTTGTAGTATGTGACAGCAGTCTCCTTGTGTTAAGACATCACATGAGGAACTTTAAAAGCCATCTTTCAGAACCATCTGATCAGTGTTGTTCTCTTTGAAGGAAGTTGAGTGTCTTGGCTGCTTTTACACAGTTGAAGTTACAAAAATTATGTGTTGCAGATGTTTTAAAAGCACTCAGTGTTTCATACAGTTGTTTAGGACGTAGTCCGTTATTTTGAGACTAGGATAGTGCCAGTTCTGTGCTTATAGTTTCAGCAGATTCGGTCAATCTTCAGTGTCACGCACAAAACACCCTTTAGTTATGGAAATGTCACTTCCTTCTTGCCTTCCCTGAGTGCATTCCCCTCCCCTCCTCATTGTTTAAAGGCATGACTTCTTCCATCATTGCATCAGTCCAAACACAATGGGACAAAAATAGCTTGTGCTAAAGGAGAAAAAAGCAGGCAGATTCTATAAGGTGGGCTAGCGATGTAGTTTATTAGTTTGATTGGGAGAAGATACGGCTTGCACATTTTGGTTCTTCTTTGTGATATCTGGCTGTGTGTGCAATTGTGTGTGTTTGCTTTTTGGCTTTTGGACTTTGTGAGGTAGGGCTGTCTGCCAGACAAAAGTAGCCTGGAAGGAAGAAGAGTATAAAGACTAAATCTTAAAAGAGGGAATAGAAAAGCCTGAGGTGGGCTCTTATTGTGGAGAGAAAAGGCAGATAGTGCTGACATAGCAGAGAAACAGTAAGATGCTTTTTTTTGTGGAAAGTTGAGTGTTTCTTGGGGGGGGTTGAGCCTACAACTAACTTTCAAGATCACAAAACAGGCCTTTATATTTCTGAGGTACATAGTAGAGCAGGGCGATATGGCCAAAAATATTTATCACGATATATATTTGAAAATTTGCGATAACGATATAACCGACGATATAATTGATGCGAGACAAAATACAACTCCACAACATTACTAGTGCAAAAAGACAACCTTCCATTTATTTTCACTTAAACAAGAAGCTGGTTTTTATGTACATTAAAGCTTTATAAAAATGTAACAGTGCAAATGCAAATTCCTTGCTGAAAGTTTAACCAAAAGGCATTTCCAGTAGAAATGGGCTGACATATCCTGAGCATAACCATGTATAATATCCACTGAAGTTAAAAAGAGGTGCTTTGCAACATTAAACTGCAGTGTGCAGTACACATTTTTCGGACCATAAGGTGCACAGGATTATAAGGCACAATAAGCGAAACAAAGCAGTCAGATAAATCAAACTTTATTAAACTCATTCTTCTTGCTTCCTCCACTTCTGTAACATTGATTCATTAATGTTGAATTCTCTGCAGCTGCTCTATTCCCATGTTGTTGCAGTATATTAATAACTAACCTCGTATTGTGGATGGATTATCTCAGTTGTTCTCCTGACTGAAGTTTGGTCCGTTTACAGCATCCTGCCATGCGATTGCATTTGTCTCTAACCATGAAGAACCTTCACATTAACTTTTAGAAGTGGAAAAGTGTTAGTGTTCGTCCTCCAGCTTCACTGCTTATGTTATGCTAACATAGCTGTGTCGCTAGCGATCACGTAGCACATCATTATATACCAGCTAGCCCAACTTCAGTAACCCTACAAACGTCACTGCTGTTTAGTTTCCTGTCTTCATTTATGTTGGAAGTGATAGCAGAGCTGTACATTTGAATTTTTTCAGAAATCTCTCAGTCAGAACATGCTATATCATGCTTAGGTAACTAGCGAAACTAGCGAGCTAACTTCCGCTAGCTTCCTGCTAACTTCTAACTCCGTTAAATGTAATAACTTTTGTTTTCATGGATGCCTGGAAGTTAAACTTTATAGTTACACCTGGTAAAGCAGCAATGCTGATCGTTTTATTAAAGATGAAAGAATTTAGACAGTTTTTAACTCTAAGTGATGCTGCAGTGTTGTTTGACATGAAGCATACGGAGCTTAGGACCCAGATTACTCCCAGATTTAAGAGCATCTTAGTCCGACAAATACGACAATAACGATGGCCGCTTGCATGTTCTGCAAAAAAATGTGCTTTGTTGTGTATCTGATGGACAAACACCAAACCAGTTCCACTTCACTGAAGTTGCACCATTTTTACAAACCAATTCTGGTTCATCTGTTTCACTCAACGACCGGCCATGTGCGTATGAAAACAAAGGCACTGCGCATGCGCG
This sequence comes from Rhamphochromis sp. 'chilingali', assembly GCF_963969265.1. NCBI lineage: Eukaryota > Metazoa > Chordata > Actinopteri > Cichliformes > Cichlidae > Rhamphochromis > Rhamphochromis sp. 'chilingali'. The sequence goes on from NC_137941.1 coordinate 21,224,340, forward strand.
TTTTACTCCCATTCTATCGCGATATTTCATTTTCCTATCGTTGCCTAACATTATACCGGTATTATCGTGAACGGTATAATATGGCCCAGCCCTAGTACATAGCATTTTATTTTTTAGATATTGCAAATCCCCGATTGTCCTTAACTATAACATACACGTAATTTAAGCGTTGAGCTCACCCTGAAAGCACGACTCACAAGCACGACTGCAGTGTTTGCTACAGTCATCTTGATATCTTTCCACTTCACCCTGTAGTCCACTGATTACTGGTCAGACTACTTTATCAGATGCATTATAATATAAAATACACTATCATTTACCGTTGCCAAAGGCGGTGTTTTCAGACTAAATCTTTTGCAGTGCCAAGCTCGTTCAGTTTATTGTCATGTCGACTGTAGCACTGAATCTTAATAACATTTGAGAAGAGGTTCCAGTAAACATTTGCTTGAAAAATGAATTGATTAGACAGCAGAGTGTTTTATGTTAGTCAACTAATCTGTATATCAACATATTCTTTCAGCCCCCCAAAAAGCTTTTAATTGACTCGAAGCTTCAAGTCCCAATGGATATCATTAAAAAATTGATTGGACACGACTCTGAAAGTGGAGTTTCCAAAAAAGAGCGCTAGCCTTGGCTGAACGTGGCCTTACAGCAGCCAAGAGGAGGCAGAGGAGTGGAAGTGAGCCGAGTAAGGCTGTGCTCTGAGTTCAACGCTGTCAGACAGCACGATCTTCCATTAAGAGAAACGACCGGCTGCCAGAGTTTGTCATGACTTTTAGCACAATGGAGGGAGAATAGTGGGTGGAGGTCAGGAGCAACTATGAGGCCATGGCGAGGAAGCAGAATTGAAAATATGGGTGGGAAAGTTGCCAAGGGGGCAAACATTTGTCTGGCTTTTTCAGATACTAATTCCCTACAACTTTTTTTTTCTTTTAATCCTTCATTTTAGTGAAGTGAAATGGGCTGTGGTATTAAAAAAACACACACACCAAAAGGATTAGAGCTGTGCCTTCTTTTTGTCTTCTAACATTTGAAAACTGCTCAGGTAGTATCACTTGCCTACTCAAGGCTTGACTTGCAATTCTTGTCAGAAAAATACTGCAAAAAATCTATACTACAACTTTGTGTTTGTGTGCCAAGTATTTTTTGTGTGGCTGTGTGTGTGTGTGGATGTGCACAAACTGTTTAACCCAAAGATGTTTTAACTGGTGTTAACTAGTGTCACTTGAAAGTAACATCTGTTTGATCTGTTATTACCCTGGTATATATAAAAACAGAGCAGACCAGCAACCCACATATCATGCCTAATATGAATGTGGTCAAAACCTAAATACTCATAAGTTGTGCCAACATTCGGATCGCGTTTAAGCAAAGCCACAAAATTTTGTAATGTTGCCTCTCATGGCATCTGCCTCAGTGGATTTGAATTAAAGCAATCAAAATGAGATTTAAGTGTCGAGTTTTAACTTTATTTCAATGGGATTGACAGAAGTACTGTATTAAGTGTTTAAAAATGTGCTTTCTGTATTGTCCCCAAGTCCTCAAACTAACATTTTAGTATTAGTACATGGCTTGTTTCCTACACTCGTGAGCAAATTCTTTGCCATCAGTGGCTCATATCTTGAACTTGTGCAAATCACCAGATGTCAGGTTTCCTCCCCTGAGAGTATGCCAGGCATCTTATGCTGCTATGTTTTAGCCTAATGTAGGTAACTATGTAAGTAACTATGTATAATCAACACAAAAACACTCGGTCACCAGATTGATTTGGGTATTCATTTGTTTGTACACAAATCATCTTTTGATCCTGTTGACATGCGTATTTGTCATGTAGAAGGAGAGCCGTTAAGTTTGCTTTGACGATTTATCACACTGCTGTATTATCAGACATAGACTGCGTGTAATTTACAATTTGACCATATTCAGTTACTGATGGCAACAATCATGCCAGGTTTTAGTGACAATCTTTGTCGTGCTTGACAGTTTAGTTTTCCACTACAACTTCAGAATTTATGAACAACTTAAGTGGGCTAATGTTATCTTATTGGATAAAACGGTTGTTGACAGTTTAAATTTTAGAAGGATAATTTGAAGTTGAATAAAAAGTAATAAATTACAGTAATTGTTATTGCAAAACTCACCGAACCGCTAAACGTTAAAAATTGCAGTATTATGGTATTATGAGTAAAGTATTGTGATAATATTGTGTCGTGGGGTGTCTGGTGAGTCCCACCACATCACTGTTCAGATCTGGCTAAGTCCTTTGTCTTGCACACAGCAGCTGCAGTATAGAACCACATGGCTGACAGGTGCACCACTGCAGGGGCTTCATACATGCATAATGCAAGTAGACATGCTTTTCCCAAAGACTCTTCAGTTTGTTATGGTTGTTGGTTGTATAGCAAAATATGAATGAAAGCTAAAGTGCTTTTAAGGTAAATTAGCAACTGTGTAGAGACTGAATGGCCTGTGGGATGCTGCCCTTGGTTTTGTGGCATATGTGGATAGCCTATAATTGTACGCTGCTCTGTGGTTGGTATGGCACTTGTATACTAATGCTATACTGGTTATTCACCATTTTGTATTGCATGTAACTTAATAAGGGCTATACTTTCAAGGGAATTTTTGTTTTTTAGGAAGCAGTTCCAATGAAAACGGTTGATGGATGGATCCGTTTTAACAACTTTGGACAAGGCCAGACATGTTCACAATACTGGCAGCACTCAATGTTTAGACCAGGAAGGTGACTAGATAGAGCATGTTGAAGGCAGCCCATTTCGCCTACTTGCTAGCAATACATGCATCTAACTATTAGCTGTGCTATTTGCACCTCGACACAATCTGTCATCACAGTCTTTGTGCTAGGGAGCTGTCAGTGTTATCCAATCTCAGGAACTGACGTGTCGGGTAAAGGTTGTGATTTTGTATATAAAAATGGTTTCGTTTTGAACATTAGTAGCAGGGAAGCTGCTTTTGTACTTTTGGTCCACAACCATATTTCTTTTTCCATTTCATTGGAAAGGGTTATATCCCTAAACTGCAGAAAATAAATCCAAACCATTACTATAGTGGGATATTGTGATGTGTGTGTGTATGTGTGTGTGTGTGTGTGTGGGGGGGGGGGGGGTCTAACTGCACACACATGTGTAACTGTGTTAAATTACCCTTTAAACACAATTTCCTCTTAACAGCTGTTGTATCATCCTCTAGCTGAGCTTGTTTTGAGCAGAATGATTCACGACAAGCCTTTCAGTATTTCGCAGAGTCAGTTTCCACAGTTTTCCAAAGCTCCTTTTATCAGCACAGAGTTTATCCTGTGTATGGATTTCTTGATTATTCCTTTATAAATGGTAAATGGCCTGTATTTATATAGCGCTTTACTAGTCCCTAAGGACCCCAAAGCGCTTTACATATCCAGTCATCCACCCATTCACACACACATTCACACACTGGTGATGGCACCAGTTTATACATGATTGCTGTTATTAAGTGCTGAACTGGGCTGCTGTGCCTTTCACAGTAAAAATATGCTTTAACAGGTGCATCTACATATAATGCACTGCAGTTCTCGTACTGGTGTGGACATAAACTGGACAGTCTCCTCATCAGCACTCCTGAATTCGCTGTTGGCAGCATACATCAGCAAGGGAAAATCAGGTCAAGGACAGCATCACTGTGAGGGCTTTTGATGAGCTAATAGACAGGCTGATAAAACTCTTTAACACTGCAGTGAGCTCAGGGATGGGTTTTTATGAAGTGTTTCTTAGCACTAAGATCATCCTTGCCCTCACTTAAACTGATATGTGCAGGAGTTCTCTCTCTTCCTCATGAATTTAGTCAGATGCTTAAATTACTGATGGCAAGATAAGTAACAGCACTGTCACAATAAATTCAACAATTATCATGTCATGACTGTGACTCGCTAAGTGCTGCTAAACATTGTTTCCAAAAGAGAGTTTTGAGGGTTTTTTAAAAAAGAAATATAATAAACTGCAACCTTGATGTAACTACTGATATTCCTTCATTAAACTGTAGTTATTCCTACAGAACCAACAGTATGTTCCTCTTTCTTGGTTAAAAATAAAAATTAATAAAGTTTAACATTTTTGCTGCTTGACATTTTCTTTACTTAACTTCTTAAACCCCATGTGGTTTAACGGGATGTTATTTAACCTCCTAGGACCTGGCGTCCACATATGTGGACATCACATTTTGGGTTATTTAGACCAAAATACTCAATTTTGCTCTACAAGGGCCTGATATCCACTTACGAGGACATTATACTGCTACTGTTCTATCAAAATTTTAAGCGAATATCCTCATATGTGGCTCTCATTTTTCTTAGAAACAAAAATTAGGTTAAAAAAATCTGGTAATTCTTTGTTTTTACATTTATCAGGTCCCAATCAGCCGAAATATCAAAGAGAAATGAAAAATACATGCCGTGTAAGAGTTCGGGTCTTAGGAGGTTAAATATAGTTGTCAAAATTTCAGCTTAAAGCTCACAAAAACCATTTCTATGTCCACCAAACACAGCTAAATAAACAATTAAAGTAGCAGGTAAACAAATTGCACAAATGGGTGTAAACACAAAGCACCGATTCCCCTGTTCGCTCAACAGCATGCACGCAGACAAACGATGCCGCTGCTCTCTGAGGTTTCATCACGCTCCAACCAAAACATATTGAACCAACAGCAAAAAGAGACCAACTCTTCACATTTGAAAAAGCGTAACATGAATTCTGTCCTGCCTCAAAATTATTATTATTTTTGCCTTATTTGCTTGTTTACATACTTGAAGCATTACTCACTAGACTACTGTTGTGCATAATGTTGGCCTCCAAAAAGAGAGGCTATTTCTTGTTACCTAAGAAAGTTCAGCTTTCACAGGTGGTGTTAAATTGCAAAATGCCTAGCTACATTATTAAAAAACCTCTGTAATTTTGCTCTGTTTCACTTCAGCAGCATCAGTCTTTCCACAGTAAATGCCCATGTGTTCATTTGTAGTTTTCTTGAGTTTACTTTGTGTTACTTTAACACAATGGCACCTGCTGTGAAGCTTACACGTCTTATGAAGTCTCACAAGTGTTAGCTTTACTTTGATAGCAAGATGGTTTACACACTTTGTAATTGCTGAAAAATACTCAATTTTATGCATATCATTTTCCAGCAGAAAGACCCTTGGGGCTTAAGAGGACAACTCATCACAGAGCATGGCTGTAGAAATTTGCAGCGCTGTCAGTTTTGGCATGAAGTTTGAAGTCTGAACTGTCTTTTCTCTTTTAATTCATTTTAACACAGGGTCCTTTTTGTGTGTCTGTCTGTGAATGTGAGGGCTTGATTGAGTTAGTTTTAAAGAGTAGTTGCCAAATTTACATACACCTATGATTCATCCAGCATTTCTCATTAATAAATAATATAAACCAAGCAAAGGAATCTAGGATGACAAATCAAGACGATATCTCACAGGAAAGGCCATTACAAGATACTGAAATATGAAAAAAATTGTATCAAAACATGAGGCAGGAATAAGAAAACAGAAAAAGGAGATCTTATTTAGTTCTCAGGCAGAGCGTAGCCCTACCCCCACTACCCATGATGCTAGAGAGCAGAGAGGAATAATGAGATTTTATAGCTGTACTCCAGACCCCAGGTAGGTCTAATTATTTAATGCATCTTGTGCACCCGTCCTTCATCCAAAGGCTCTGTAGCATGGCTGTGAAGTATGTCAACCATTAACCCTGTAGACCATTTGACCAGAAAAAAAATTAAAGTCCTTTCTATAGATTAGGCAACATTTTTGAAGCCGGGGCTAAATTTTCTTTAACAGTAATGAGATGTGTAATGAAATGTCAAGAGGGTTGTGTGAAAACTGTCTGGCGTATATATGCGTTACCTACTAGGTAATGTACTTCCAAATAAAAAAAGACCCATAGTTTTACCACCTAATACAACTGTGGATGAATAATCCAGTTAAATAGAAACCTTATCCACACCTTGTCCCCCTTTCTGAGGTATTTGGTGTATCTTTTGTCTGCACTGTGGGATTACAGGTGTGGTTTCACCTCAGCAGACCTGGAGTCCTCCAGTCAAAGAACTGATGTGAAGATGAAAGTCTTGTTTTAGTTTGAAGCTGCCCTATTCAGGAGTATTGGACCAAATGACAGCATCTGTCTGTGTGTCTTAGAGATCAACATTCAGGAGGAACAACATGGTTCTGTGCAACAGAGTAGCCAGGCCAGAGTGGATGGACAATAGCTCAGTGAGAGAGAGAGCGATGGAAAGGGAAAGATAAAGGCAGGGGTTTTCTTTTTTGTTGAAAGGGCACGCTAAACCTATGAGAAGAAGAAGATCAGAGACTAGCCGACGCACGCACGCACGCGCGCGCGCACACACACACACACACACACAAACATGTTGGGTGTTGCTATCCTTTGACATAATGCTTTCCCTAGCCTCTTACCCTAACCATCAAAAATGAATGCCTAACCATAACCCACATTTTGAGTCTGAAAAATGCCTTCAAACTTGTGGGGACCTGGATTTTGGTCACTGTGAGGCACAAATATAGTCAATTTCAGATTTTTGGTCCCCACCAAGAAAGGAAAAACCGGTACACACACACGCCAGATATTTTCTTTGTAGCCTCTCTCTAATCTTATAAATTTTGAAACAAAGTAAAGTCTTTACTGCTGCTTATACCAAACTATAGGACTTGCAATGATTGGCATAAATGTAGATTTTAACCAACCAACAGACAACTAAGGGTGTTCGCAGACTGACTAACTTGGTTAACTCTGTGCTTTAGTCTGATTGCACAATAGGAGGCATTTGAGTTAGAGAGAAACCTGAAAGTCAAGCTGGTGCAGAGTAAGCTTTGCACTGTGACTTCTGTATAATGTGGTCTCAGTGCAGTTTGCGGTGGACTTGGAAGTCTTCCTACACACCACTCAGCTTCATTTGTTTTCTGAAAGCAAATGGACTGTTGTGTGCTGTTTGTGGGCGGCTCAAGAAGGGATCTGATCGATCACTTTCAGAGATGTTGATGCAAATCCTTTGTTACCGGTAGTTCTGAAAAAGCAGATGGCAATGTTATCTAAACCAGAACAGTCCCCATAAAATATAATGTAAAAACAGTAAACCTCGAAATACACACTGTCCTGCTGACAGTCAACCAGAATTAGATTTTCAGACACAGGTCCTGACCGTTTCCTGTTAAAGCAAGGGGTCATCACCACAACAGTCCAAGAGCATTACCTGTCAGTCTACATTACATCATGTCATACATACGTCATCTGTAAAATGTCTTTGTGAATCGGAAATTTACCAGAGGTATGGATCACATGAACACAGATTCTGGTTAAAACTCTGAGGCTTTGTCAGTGTTGTATCAAGAATGTTTCTTACAGCTGTTCCCTTTTTCTTTCCAGCTTCTTGTTTCAAACTCCTACACACACTACTCAAAGTCTGCCCCATGATGAATGATTAGAAAGACAGTTCTGTTCAGTTTTTCGCAGTAAATTACCTCTAAACTTCATGAGTAAGCATGGGGGTATTTCCAGTAATGGCGTGATCATGTGTTGGTCACAGATTTGAAAGCTGGGTTCTTTTGCAAGTTCTTTAGGTCCTTGCACCATCGGAGCAAGCAATTTTTTTCCTGATTTTGTTTTTGCTCTCGTTTTTATTTTTTTTTGTGGTGTCTCTTTTCCTTCCTCTTGAAACTTAAACATTCACCGACCTCTAAACCTGTTTGGTAAACCAATTCAGAAAATGATCAGATTAGATCTGTCTTTGCTGGTCAATTTAAAGGTTTTATGTCTGTAACTATGCACATATTTTCAGTTATTATTAACAAGCTTACCTCCTTGGTATAGGAATTGATGCCTGGGGTCGGCATTTACTCATTTTTAACATCAGTGCAGGTTCTTGCCTAGCTTAGCATTAGCATGTTGTCTGTGCAGATGTTTTCAAAGAGTGGAAGTTGTGTTAGCAAGTTGTGATTAATTCAGTGAAAAATTCATTACATTTCTGTATATTCTCACTTGCTAATGTCTCCTAATTTTTTCCCCTTCATGTAGAGAAGCTGATAGCGTACCAACGGGAGTTCCACGCTTTGAAAGAGCGCCTTCGTGTGGCAGAGCACAGGACGCTGCAGCGTTCGTCGGAGCTCAACAACATTCTCGAGCAGTTCAGACGCGCCATTGCTGAAACTAACAGCAGCAAAGATGCCCTCACAAACTTCTCAGGTAACAGAAGTAACTGTTTTTACTCATCAACATCCGGCTGAGCTTTCAGTCATTTGCGTGCAACAGATGTACGAGTGTTTGTGTGTAAAGTCTGGAAAATTTCAATAAAGCGTCACCTTTTATCTGCTCTGCATCTTCTGCTTATTGCGTTAAGCTTAAAATATCCTGCCCTTTTAGATGTTTTGTGTGATTATTATGACAGTGCTGTGGGAAAGTACCTTTCTTTGTCTAGCTCTAGACTTTTGAATGTCTCCACTCTTCAGGCTAGATTCCTAAAAAAAAAAACAACAACCCCAGAAATAAAAAAACAAAACAAAACTCCTGCTCTTCTTGAGCACCACTAGTGTTAAGCAGGTTGGTGTTGTTCTGGCAACTGAACAAAAATGGGGAACATATTGAATATTTACGTTAGTGCCACTTCACGCCCAAGCAAAACCAGCTTGTTGGAGTGGCTTAGCATCAGTTTCGACCTCAAGTGACTTTAGATTCATGGGCATGTGTTGGTTTCCTGTCATAAGTTAGTGGAAATTTAATTTCCTCACTGATAGAAAGCTGCTAGACTAAAGTAACGTCAGACTTAAAATAGAAACTGAGTACAACATGTGAAATATTCTGAGATCAGGCTGTACATTTTCTAAGACGTACTTCATTTGTGAAATTTTCCTTGATCAATTTCAGATAGACAGACTCATCTCTCAAAACCACCAGGTGGGTTTAAAATCTAGGTGGGTGAAAGACAGCAGTCAGACAGAGAGATCCAATCATGTTGCTTATTTTATTTAGTTAAATAAGTAAGTGAAATTTGTTCTTGAAACACATTTATACATGGAAAAAAATCTGTCCAAAGGTGCTGTACAAAAGAATAAAAAGTGAGTAACGTACAAGATTACAAAAAAACCATGGATTAAATACAAAATAAAACAACATGGTCAACAGATTATGAACCCAAGAATGCCATAAAATACAAGTAGGTCTTTAACCTAGATTTAAAGATGGCAATATTTGGAGAATTTGCAGCTTTGTCAGTAATCCACATCAAAGTCATTTATTCTGAAGAGATGACGCTTCTGTTGCTTTTTTTCAGTCATTAAAGTGATTGTAATGGCAGAGATATGCTATCGAAGACAATCAAAATAAGGGATGACATACTCCCATCTCCCATCAAGAATATCATTGTTACATGATCTGTGTGTAAACAGTTGGGTCATGTCTCTTAAATGTTTCATGAAAATGAGGAAGAGCGCTTCACTTAATGTGTTTCTCTGTGCTTGTTTTCAGATGAGACACAGAAACTCCTGAAGGAGTTAGCAAACAGGAAACCTCTTCAGGTGCCAAATATCTACCACCACCTGCCTCATCTCCTCAACAATGAGGGCAGCCTGCACCCCGCAGTGCAGGTTGGTCTTGGCCGCACTGGAGGTGAGAAGTGCATACCTACACTGCAGATTCAGTTTAATGTTCCTAATTTACAAGGCTTTCTGTTTTGTTTTGTTTTTCTCTGCAATGTGCATTGCATGCTTATCCTGCATAAGCACAGCAAACCCTCCAGAGATCCTCATTACACCAGAGAGAAAATCAAGTCTCAACAAGTTTTCACTCTTTGACTAGTTCACAACAAGTACCCATCTGGACTGAGCTATGCAAAACAATATTTGCACAGTTGGAGATAATTGTAGTCCGTGTTTGATTTTTTTTGTAGTCTAACCGTTTAGATTCAAATAATTTCACTTTCACATTACCCTCCTTTGTTCCTCTGACTTATTTCTTCACTTGCTTACACATTTTTCCTGTTTACTTGTATAAGCCACCCGAGCTACATACATTCTGGGTTCTTATGAAAGAGCTTTAGAACAGTGTGAAGATAGTAATCAATAAACATACCTGTGTGTATCAGCCCTGCCCCCGTGTGTGTCTGTGTGAGTACAAGGCGGATGAGTACCGGTACATCCTGATGAGTAGGAACTGGAGAATTGTTGTTACTTTTTTACTTTCACTTATCTTTTTACTTTGGCTTTGTAAGTGTGATAGTTGGCCTGAGTGCCAAACAGTTCATTTGATGTTTTCACATTGCAGTTAATGGCTGGACAAATTTAGATTTAAGACATTTTAAAGGAAAACAAAACAGGGACAACTCGGAGAAATAGTTTACTTCTCTCTGGCTGCCTGCCAGGTCAGTGGTTAAGTAGCGGAAGGTATGGTGGCTCATAAGCACAAAGCTGATGGAACGCTAAAAGTACATTAAAACTAAAGCCATATGTTCCTTGATGCTAAACTACAGGAGAAAAGTTTAAAGCTGTTTTAATCTGCGTCCTTTGGCTGGTGAGAAGGTGACCCTCAAATTCCAAGTGCTGGTCAAATAAAGCACATGTTACATAATAAGGTACTACATTAAAGAAAAAAGTGCAAATTCTGATGTTGCCATCTCTTGGTTGTTACCACCCCATCTGATGTTTCACAGATTGTATATGTTACCTGCATTTTGGCTTTCTTTTAGACATGAGCCTTCCCACTGATGATGCTGAGTTTGTTGCTGCCTGTTGTCATCCTGTCACCAACTTTCCCCTCTAAAGTGCTGTCAGTTGTTTTCACTGGAATGCACAAATGAGCTGGAGTTGTTGCTGCTGGGAAGTAGTCGCTGATCTGTGCGCTTGGTGGGTCACAGAGACAAATGACTCCACACACGCTTTCTGCCCCTCCACTAACCATGCATGTCATATGGCATACTTGGCTGGCTGCTGAGAAGTTTTGTGTCACGATACCAACAATGCCTTTAATGCCCCTTCTTCTCTTAGTTTGTTATTTTTAATCTATCTTAGCTTTTTTTTTTAACCCTTCCTTTTGTTTCTTTGCTACTCTAAGCATATCTGACATTGGGATAATTATAGCTATGAAAATTAGGACATGACACTGAGCGAGGATAAGAGATGAGGATGAGAGAAAGAAACCGTTGAAGGAACCTCTGAGACCTATATGATTGGAGTGAGACCTGCCTGAAATCCCTTCAGACAAAAGTCAACAAGAGTGTTACTGTAAAAGGAGCCGTGCCGGGTCACACATATGTAGCCTTTAGCAAGTCATCTGCTTGTCATCTTGTGCCGTTACACAATGACTGCTTTGTCCGTTGCTAAGCAACATCAGTTATACACTAGTATTTGCTTCTGCTGACCATCTATTTAACATGTCACAGGCTACACTTGAAGACCTCTTTTCATCCTTTTTTTCCAGAATGAGAAATTTCTTACAGTGATCTCTGTTGCTGCTCGGTTGTTGATCATAGGAAGTTATGTGTTTCTCTTAGCACACACGCTGTTGTTTTCTTCCTCACAACTGGAAAAAACAAAAAAGCAAAGTAAATTACCTCGAGGGCTAAACGTAACTTGCTTCACAGATCTCTCCGATACTGTTTGACGCTGCCCTGCTTGTCTCTGTAAACTAGGCGTGATGCAACAAAATGCTGAACAAACCACATCTTTGCATGTTTTATTCTTTGCTCTTTTGCCTGGATCACATTTTCATATAAACCATGTAAAGCGGTGGTAAATATCAAGTCTGTGTTCAGTGGGATCTTAGCTGGGATCGTAGTTCATTATTGTGGCTCAAGAGTTGGCAGTTTGCCTTGTAATCGGAAGGTTGCCGGTTCGAGCCCCGGCTCGGACAGTCTCGGTCGTTGTGTCCTTGGGCAAGACCACCAGAGGGCCCGGTGGCGCCAGTGTCCGGCAGCCTCGCCTCTGTCAGTGCGCCCCAGGGTGGCTGTAGCTACAATGTAGCTTGCCATCACCAGTGTGTGAATGTGTGGGTGGATGACTGGATGTGTAAAGCGCTTTGGGGTCCTTAGGGACTAGTAAAGCGCTGTACAAAATATAGGCCATTTGCCATTTAACATTTCATTAAACAACACAAAACCAATTAATTTAGTGTTAGCTCTAAAGATTTTTAACATCCTGTCATATCTGCTTCAGTCATATCCACTTTTACACCAAGGACTGGGGTTCAGCCAAAGTCCTTCTAAAGAGCACATCCTGTCACTTGGAACGTCTGCAGGCAGTTATTTTGAAGCATTATCTAAATTAGCTGATGAAAAAAAAAAACAGTTCAGGGCGTGTGCAGATTTTAACCCAAGGCAAGTGTTAAAAAGCTTTTTTTTTTTTTTTTCATCTGTCAGGCTAAGTGGAGACAATGCTATGGCATAGACATGCATGGCTGGCCCCAAAACCGTGCCATTGGTGTTTACTGATCATGCCGATAGAAGCAGCAGGGTGAATTGTGAAGTATACAGGGCTATCCTGTCTGCACAGGTTCTGTCAAATGTTGGAAAAGTGATTGGAAGGCGCTTCTCAGTAAATGGATAATGACCCAGTGCATACTACAAAACCAACCCAAGAGTTTCCATTGCCAAGTCAGTCATCTTATCTCAAACCCAGTACGACATGCTTTTTAGTTACTGAAGCAATAAAAACCTGTAAACAAGCACCAATAAAAGGTGGCTGCAGTAAAGGCCTGGCAGAGGATCTTAAGCGAGGAAACAGAGCACTTGGTGATGTCCATGGAGTCTAGACTTATTTATTATTATATTTGTATTCTATATGTATCCTCTAAATAAAAAAAAATAAAAAAAAGGGGGAAATGACTGAAATCCCTGAATAGGTCAATTAAACATTTTGGGAAGTTCCTTGAATTAAAGCTTGAAGGCTTCACTTTGTCACATATTGATTGGTTGACTTTAAAGTTCACTATGACAGTGAACAGAGGCAAAAGTAGAAAAATTGTGCATTTGTCCAATAAAATATGGCCATAAGTGTACATATACCTTTTGTCCCAGACTTGGAGAGTAATGGAACAAATAATGCCTTATTTGTAGATATAGTTGAAGACCTGCTTTTCTTATATGCATGCTCTGTCATACGCAGTCCTTTCACTGCTGTGCCAGAAGCAGACAGAAATGCTTTTTTTACATGAAGGAGATGAAAGGGTGCCAGAATGATGCGGGCGAGCTGATCAAGGGACATGGGGAGGGGGCGACGCTGGAGTCGGGCCTGTTCGTGCTGCACTCGCATGCATTATCACTCATTCACTGTCTGCCATCCTCTCTTATTCTGCCACTCTCTGTCTCTTTTCCTTCCTCCCACATTCTCCTTTCATCCTCGACCTACTTTCTTGGTAGTGGTGGTGGGTGTCGCTATATGACATGGAGCTCCATGTGAAAAACACAAAGCAGAACTGGGACAGATTCTCCACGCTCTGGAGCAATCTCACTCTGCTCCTCACTTATCCACACCTCAAGTTTGTTTTATGCTTTTGTTGTAGCCCCTCGTGTCCCCACATTGGCTCAGTTAGCATGGTGCTCCCTACAAATACACCCCTGCATACACACAGGTTCATGCACATAACATGACGTGCACTTCAGTCATAATTTTTTCTAAGAGGTCTCTTGTAACTTTCATGAGCACTGTAGCTCTCTGGGAGCTCCCAGAGAGCTCTGGGATGTTTTCCTCTTGGACATCGTTGTACAGCTTATGTAAAATACCCCAAACCTCCTTTATGTGTGAACTTGGGATTTAAATGCAACATATGCAATATAGACATAGAAAGCTGAACATAAAAAAGGGGGCATACAGATGAATAGCCATTTTCGTGCTGCAGGAAAACACAAATTATTTGTCAGATAGCCAGCCTGATTACTTTCACACCAGTGTGGGCTTGCTGTACACTTTCTGCTCACTCATTTTATCATTATCATGTTCGCCAGAAAAGGTGATTCGTGTGTCCTTCAAAGTAAAATAAACTGCTTTCAGTCTGGTGTAGATATCGGCAAATATCTCGATAATAAAAAAATAACCCTGTTCAATATCAGCCATAAAGAGGTCATACAATTAAATTTCCTAATGATCTTAATGTTGTTAAGATATTAATAACAAATGTTAATAAATGTTTTAACGATTTAATTAATGTTGATCAGCTAAATGTAATGTTAGTTGATGTCATTTCTATTGTGGATGTCACGTCTCCTTCTAATTGAGGGCTCACTTAGCTTCATAATTTGTGACTGGTGTTTGTTTCTTTGTTTATTTTTAATCTTCTCCCAGCATATGTAGTAAATTAACTGATGACAGTTTAGGTTGGCTGCCATACATTAACAGACTGGGTTTACCAGCTTATCAAAATGTGAAATTTTGTTTTTATATTACCATAACTATAACTTTTAGATTATTCATATAAAGCAAAACCCTAGAATATATGAGGTTATAAAAGTATATGATTAAATCATCAGCTCTACTTTGTGGCTTTGTTTCCTTATTTCTCTTGGCTTTGCCCTGCCTTACTTTTTTATTTAATGATTATTATTTTAACTTTAAGAGTGTTCTACAGATCCAATGTTGAAATTAATGTCACATAATAGAAGTTTATATATTATTTTAACCTATGTCTAAAGTCCACTAGTTTTTGCCTTCACACAGTAATTTGGGAAACCTTTGCCTTTGAGTTAGTGTTGATTAAAGAGAACATTTCGTTAAGAACACAAAGCATGGTATTGCAGATGCATTACAAGCCGTCTTCATCAGTCATCCTTCCCACTGACATCTGTCATTGTGGGCATGAAGTGCTGTTCATGTGGCTTCAGGCCAGTGTTGGCCTGTTGTCTAACAGCAAACTTTATTTGGTTTTGGATCCACTTGATTAAACCGCCACCTCTGCAGCCCTGGACTCTTCTTGTTTCTCACCTGTCTCCGTCTTCCTCCTAGTTACCATGGTGATGGGGATCCCCACCGTGAAGCGGAAGGTGAAGTCTTATTTGTCAGAGACGCTGCGCTCGCTAATAGACAAGCTGTCACCGGAGGAAAAACTCGACTGTGTCATTATAGTCTTTGTTGGGGAGGTGAGATTTTCGCATTTATAAACCATGAGTCATAGCACCGTGTTCTGCACAGTGAAAGAAAAATTATTCTAAAAGGTCTCTGTCTGATATGTCTTTATGCTACGATCGATCCAGACTGACCTGGAATACGTTCACAGCGTGGTTGCTGGCTTGGAGAAAGAGTGAGTATATTTTTCTTTTTTTTTTTTTTTTTGATGGGTATAAACAAAAAAGTATAAATATTGTTAAGGACTGAAAAGACTGTAAATGCGTGTGTGTGTGTGTCCCATATTTGATGTCACAAATGGACTTCATTCCCCAGGTTTTCTACAGAGCTGAGCTCAGGCTTGCTGGAGGTGATCTCCCCACCAGCTTCCTATTACCCCGATCTCAACAACCTCAAAGAGACTTTTGGAGACTCCAAAGAGAGAGTCAGGTATGGAAGTCAGAGCTGTGACACTGAATGAGGGCAAAAATGTGATGGCAATTATTATGGAAACGGTGGAGAAATCAGCCCTGGGAGAATGAAATAGGGCAGAGCTGTGATGAGGATTGCAGAAAAACTATAAAGGATGAGTCAGGGGAAAGTAGGAGGGGAGAGAGCAGGCGAGAGCTTTTAGGTAGGTTGCGTAGGTACTTAGTATTCCACAGACATTTCTCAAAGTCAGATCAAGGTCATCAGCAGCAGCACCCTCTGCCTCTGTCTCTCTGTAGTGTTCAGCTCTTGTTATCCTCCCTACTCATCTTCGCTTTGTAGTAGGCTAACAACTGGCTTCATTAAAAATCTGTTCAAGCCAACACTTGTGAAGACTTACAATACACACTTGAATAATAGGACTGTGTGTTAGGTTCATTTGTGGGTGTTTGTTAGCACTGATGCTTCTGATGGGGATATAAATAGTACAGTGTGTTGTTGAACATGCTCGCTGTGGTGTGTTGTATATTACACACTTATTTTCTGTGTGAGTGTGCATCCATGCCCTCAGCCTGTATCTTCTCTTGATCTTTTTATTAATAGTATGTGTATGTATATGTGACAGTGCATGTGCACCCTCAGGCACCTCCCACACAAGAACACCTGCTGCCTTCAGTCAATCTGCAACACCATGTAGATCAAACAATTAGTGTGACAGTTTGGTTCATCAATTATTCAGAGTCTGCTGCTGCAACTTTGTGTGTAGCCGAGACTACAGCTTTGCTTTCTGCATGTAAAGCAAAGTGTCTGACATGCTGCGTGCACATATATGATATTCCTGAGAAGAAAATACAATAATCTGTTTGTTTGTTTTTAATATTTTTTTTTAGATGGCGTACGAAGCAGAACCTGGATTATTCTTTCCTCATGATGTATGCTGTAAGCAAAGGAGTTTATTATGTCCAGGTATGTCTTTGGTGCAGTAGCATGTAAAGCTGAGCACACACTTTGTTCAGTTCTGGTATTGGTTTGTTACTGGTTCGGCCCGGGTTCGAACCCAGAACCTTTCGGTACATGTCCCTCTCTACTTTCCTCTCTACTTCATTGTTTTTATTAAACGTTAAAAATAGAAATATTTTTAAAAAAAAGTTCATCAGGAAGAACAGTGCAACATGTTCATATTGACCTTTGATTATCTGTTTTATCCAACAGTCCAGTTTGGGCTTTAGAATCAAAAGTGAGGCTTTACGTGCTCTGAAAGTCATTTAAAATTATTCTATTTTATCGACTTCCAAGACTAAACTTTCTCCTTTTCTCTGCTACGGCAACACTGAGGACACAGTCATCTTGGTTGAATAAACTTTATTGGAATTTCTGTGTAAGCCTTTGACCTCTTTCACTTCCACTCTGAGCTCCACGTCATTGTTGGTTTGTTGCCAGCAGAAAAGACTCCGGCTTTGGCCTTACAGGGAGGCCGATTAAAAGGTGTAGTGCGTAATTAAAATTGGATGGTGTCTGCCCAGATTTAACAGTTAATCCTACTAGCATGCTATAGCTTATAGATAAGAACTGAAGCAGAGCGAATGACAGGGTGTACCAAAACAAACATGTATCACACTGGAAATATACTGTGCTCAACAATTTAGGCTGACTATGCAAAATGTTACACACTCAGTTCCCAGATTTGGATGGACTGCGATGTATTTTTTGCAAATGTGAAAGCCTGTTTTCATGCATAGTAAGGAAACAGGTTTTCTTTTATCAATGAAAACCAGGTCATTTTTCAGAGGCACTATGGTTTATTGTTGTAGCTAGGTTTACTTAGTAGGCTGATCCTCTTAGATTTCTGCAGCCCTGAAGTTAAAGTAGATGTCACATATGGGATTTGATTCTTATACAAGCCATTCAAAACTGAATGTAACTGCTGTGATCTTTTATCTTTCTGTCTTCTTTGTGCGATGTGTCATTTCCATACTGTGCTCTCACCTGAAGGCAAAAGGTACTGCCTAGCATAGCGTCGCGCTACTCTAGTTTAGTGCGCAAACTCAGAAGTGTTTCTTAACTGAGCTCAGAGAGCTGTGCTTGTGTGAAAATAGAAGAGTCTCCCTCCTACTATTCACCCTCTATGCCACAATTAAAGCCCTAAACTTTAAGGGTTTCTTCTGTTTTACAGTCTGATTTTCCTGTGTGTGTTTGTTTAGCTGGAGGATGACATTGTGGCCAAGCCCAACTACTTTGCCACCATGAAGAACTTTGCCCTGCAGCTGTCTTCAGAAGACTGGATGATCCTGGAGTTCTCTCAGCTTGGCTTCATTGGTACTACGCATTAAGCACTGAGCATCCACCAGTGTTCTGTCAAAACAAAGCACAGTCAGCAAAAACACATTTGTGATAAGGCATTTCCATCCTGTAGCACTTGATTATGACAACAGTGAAATGAAATGAAGCACATTGGGAGCAGCCAGTAAAGAAAGAGGAAAGTGATATTGATCACTATGGAAATTAGGTAGTTGCAATAAGCAGGAAAAAACAAAAGTAAATGAGGAGTGGGTACGTCTTTAGCTCATGTTGCATGCCTTTTAAGATTTTTAGAGAATTGAGGTTTCCAAAACAGTATTTTTACTTTCTTGCTGTATTAATTCCTGTTGATTTGCTCTGTTTTTCTCTTGTTTACTCTGTACCAGAAAGTCCCCTGAGCCCTTTTCATGCTTTAATCATCTTGCTGCAGATAATTTGTTGCTAATGAGCTTCTGTGGAGGATCAATGAATGTCTATAAACTTGTTTCCTACAGGAAAAATGTTCCAGGCTCCAGACTTGAACCTTATTGTTGAGTTCATTTTTATGTTCTACAAAGAGAAGCCCATCGACTGGCTGCTGGACCATATTCTGTGGGTCAAAGTCTGCAATCCTGAAAAAGATGCGGTATGCATTCTACTTCTACTACTTGTATGAATGAGAGAAATAGTCTAGCAAAAATAGGTCTTACCATTGTTCTCCTGCCACTTCCCCCCCAGAAACACTGTGAGAGGCAGAAGTCCAGCCTTCGTGTACGGTTTAGACCTTCACTATTTCAGCACGTGGGGCTCCATTCCTCTCTCGCTGGAAAGATTCAGAAACTTACGGTGAGTCACGGGTGTTTATTTTCCACAGCAGTTGAAATGTCTTCCTGTGTAGAAACACTTGTTTCCTCTTTGTGTAGGACAAGGACTTCCTGAAGCCCCTTCTGCACAAGATGCATGTTAACCCACCTGCTGAGGTCTCCACTTCAATGAAGGTATCACTCTGGAGTTTTGGTACCTTTGTATTCATTGTATAGTTACTAGTAATAATTACAGATAAAAATATAATTAGCTATTTGCAAAATGATGTGAGGAATAAAAGAGCGTGTCTCTTTCAGGTTTATCAGGGTCACACGTTGGAGAAGACGTATCTAGGGGAGGATTTCTTCTGGGCCATCACTCCTACTGCTGGAGACTATATCCTGTTCAAATTTGACAGGCCTGTTAGCATAGAGAGGTAAATAAAGAGCTGCTTTATTTGTGTGGTTTTTACCCCTTATTGCCCCAACAGGCAAGCCACGTGGACATCCAAATTTGCAAACAAGGTGTCATACTTTTCAAGTTTCAAATTAATACCATAGGTCCACCTAATAAAAATGACCTTGACCCCAAGGTTAGAGATCAAGTTTAGAGATAGTGTTTATTCAGATTTAGCTTTTGTGCTTTCTGTGCAGTGCAAATCCAAGGAACGGGATGAGCTAATGAGAGTACGAATGGGGGCGATCGTGGCTCAAGAGTTGGGAGTTCGTCTTGTAATCGGAAGGTTGCCGGTTCGAGCCCTGGCTTGGACAGTCTCAGTCGTTGTGTCCTTGGGCGAGACACTTCACCCGTTGCCTACTGGTGGTGGTCAGAGGGCCCGGTGGCGCCAGTGTCCGGCAGCCTCGCCTCTGTCAGTGCGCCCCAGGGTGGCTGTGGCTACAATGTAGCTTGCCATCACCAGTGTGTGAATGTGTGTGTGAATGGGTGGATGACTGGATATGTAAAGCGCTTTGGGGTCCTTAGGGACTAGTAAAGCGCTATATAAATACAGGCCATTTACCATTTACTCTAAATGAAGCATTTTCAGGCCGGCTTCCTACTCTCTGTGGAGTGAGGGTAGAAAGGGAACAAGGAGCTAATAACTATACTGGCAGGTTTAAGCAGAGCAGACAGAAATATTGCATTTTATAGTATTTAAAAATAATAGTAATGGCTTGAATATGAAATCTAAGAAACACCAGCCTGGACATTTTAACCAAGCTGGTGTACCCAGTTGTCTCAGCTCAGATATAGCGTGCAGCGGGTTTGTGTACTTTTGCATACCCAAATTCAGCCGTCTTGGCTCCCAGCTCCAATTTGACAGACTGTGTGCATCTGTGTGGCTGGTACCATTGGGGAGAAAGAAAGTGCAGGGATGCTTATCCATGAATGACGGCGCTAAAACATGTGCTTGATTTGACTGGCAGGTTCCTGTTTCGCAGCGGTAACCAGGAGCACCCAGGGGACAAGATCGAGAACACCACGGTGGAAATACTGCCCGTCTCGGTATGAAAACACCCACACACACAGACTCTTACACACGTCTGCCACCTTTCTCTGGTGCGGTGTGTGAATGGCTCTGATTAGATTATATCGAATGGCTGCTCTGAGGGACGTGGGGTATTGATTATTGACAGGAATGTGAGTGTGACAGAATCGCATACTCTTCCAGAGGTGATTCATTCTGACACTGTGCGCCACGCTTTGAGAACTGTTGCCAACATGTCTTTGAATGCAGCTCAAATGAGAGTCATCATTAAGATTATAAGATGAGTGTTTTATTTCATTTCATTTCGCTGTCCATCTGTTGTTGCCCTCTTATGTTAGGAAAGTGGACTTCAGACCAAAGACAAGTACAAGCGAACTGAAGATCGCTTTTATAGGATCGGTATGTGAATGTAATGAATTGCTACATGCTGTTTAAATACATGTTTTCTAGTTAGCTTTAGCATATTGGTTTAGAAAATATGTGTAAATCAGTTAAGGTTAAGGATCGTTTTTGCCTCTGATCGCTTACAAGTTTTGAGGTGTGCCTGTTTATTTAAACACACAGGTCAGTTTGAAAAGGGTGTGGCCGAAGGGGCTGTAGATCCTTCGCTGAATCCTGTTGTTGCGCTCCGACTTTCGGTTCTCAAGGACTCTGCTGTGTGGGCCATTCTCAGTGAAGTAAGCCAATCACACTTGCCATCTGTTGATGTGTTGCACAATAAACAATGAATATCAATGCACTAACTCCATGGTTGTACCTGTTTCCCCACAGATACATATAAAAAGGGTAACAAGCTGAACGGTCCTGAGGGCCTACGTGAGTGATGGCCCCTGGGGAACAGAGCCCCCCTAGGCTGCTTATGCAGGGCCCCTGGCACCTAGCGACCAGCAGTAAAGTCATTAGGGCTTAGAGTTGCTCGTCCGAGCTTGTCTGACGAATGCCACCTGTTTGTCCCCCGCTCTCCCTAATATACTTTTGCTTCTCATCAGTCTGTTTCTCCCCTTCTTCATTCTTCTCTCCCTCACTCTTTTGCTCTTCGTTTATTTGTGAGAATGTGAATACTACTGTCTGACAAACAACAGCGGAGTGTGTGAGGACTTTTGATCCATGCTCTGTTGTTAAGCAGCTTTTAAAACAATCAGAAAAAAAATACTGGGACAAATTAATCAAGCATCTGAGGGAGAACCGGTCACCTGGCCACTGGTGTAGATGCTGCCAAATCCTTCAGTTACTCAATGCTGCCACCTTTTGGGCGAGCTGGGGCATTGCACTGTCACTAGCGCCTCAGCGAAGCCTGCCATGATCAAGAATGTTGTCATCACTAGTGGCCAGTTGCTCTCTGTTCTCTGCAGAGATGACGGAGCTCCAGATCAACACCAGCCCAAACATTAGAAAAAAATGTTTCCATCTAGAAAGGTGTGGGTTCCATTTAAATGCTCAGCTTATCCTGAAACACACACTCAGGATGAGCTTACCATTAAAAAGATCCTGCCTGTAACCAGACGGTGACACCTTTGACCACATGCCAGTATCAGTGGTAACTACCCTACTCCATGAAGACAATGAATACCAACACCTCTTATCTGACAGGCTGTGTATGACCTCAGTGTCCATTTATAGGAAATCAATCGGACATTGCCTTGGCACCATTTTCCTGAAGGAATATATTGTTATATTGATATATTATTACAGCTACGACTGACGATCTATGAAGGTGATTTAATTTATTTGAAATAAATCTTTAATTTGTACAAGAGGTAAAATATATTTTTATTCTATCAAGAGATGTTTATGGTAGTTCAGAGTCTGTGTCTTTGTGTACTTTTGTGCGTTTTTCTTTTCTTTTCTAAATGCTATTGTACATATTATTTTCATTATAACAGCTACTTTCAGTTGCTTTCTCTGTCAGTACAAATAGCTTGGTTCAGTTTCTTATTGTTTCTCTCCTTTTGACGCAAAATGTCATAACTAATTTATTGGAACTGACAAAAAAAAACTTGATCGTAGGAAATCTGCTGAACAAAGCTGTAGCTGTGTGGGTCGAAATTGGTAATATGTGCCTTATATGTTGGTCCCTTGAAAGTATTTAACGTTATTCCCGCTCACGTTTGCCTACACGTCAATTGCTGGATATACTAATGTTTTGAATATTTTGAACCCACACAGTCCAATTAGTGATTGGATGTCAACGACAATAATTGTGTGTTGTGCTGAAAGTGGTAAATGAGCAGGGTTTGTGCCAGACGACCATCTGAAACGGCGTGATTTGCACTGCTTTCTTTTTTACAATCTTAGCCTTCATCGCTGTACCCAGTTTTCCATTTTTCCCACGTTTTTTTCCTCCACATTGCAATTCGTTTGTCCAGTCATGTGTCAGTTTTTTTTTGATTGGACATAATATTATGACTACTGATAATTGTGGAGAGTGCCACTGATTGTATATATAAATACAGTAACAATTTATGTCTCTCTATTACTTCCTCTTGCCTCTCTGATAGTTTCTAGAAATCAACTTGTATTTGTGGCTGATTTACTGAGTGGAAGCTGTTTTAAAGTGGAACTTCACTCATTTTTACTTGTTAAAAGGGTTTTTTTCAAGGGGGTAGTGAAGTGCCTTTTGGTGGAATCAATATGAATATTTTTTAATTGACTAATCACGCTTGTTCATGTGCATTATTATTATTTGTAATTCATTAAAAAATGCCTTTTGGGTCATAGCAGGCTCCTCTGCCCCCTGATCAAACCTGAGCTGACTAAAGAAAAGTGGTACATTCTTCACATTTACAGAGGAGATGGGAGAAAATGCAACTCAAGTTGCTGTTTTGAGAGTTTGCTGCATCCATATTTAAACAAACGGAATGCATGTAAACGGCATGAAACGGTCATTTGATCCTTAGGACCCCGCTCCTTCCTGCATTTGTAGAAAGTAGAAGGCAAACAGGAAAGGAGTGTTGCTTCACAGCTGCCGCCCACCTCCAAACATCCATCAGTTATGTGCCTTCATCGTGTACATGCGTATGCCTGACTTGCATCATTTTTCATTGGACATCTTCCCAAATAAATGCTAAAGGTTGTTACGAGCCATGGCCATTTTGTGTTGATTTTGTTCTACTTGCATTATTCATGTCATCTGCATCACCGGGTTTAATTAAAGACATTGAAAACTTTGCAAATAAGACCTAAAAGTCCAGCGTGTTAAGTTTTCGCAAGTTGATGAATAAAAAAACATACAAGGAAAACTACAATCGTTCCCAGCATGCATAGCTGAGTACTTCCGTTTTCCCATCATGCCATTTCAGAAAGATGGTAGCTTACAGCTTTCATAATAACGTCGGTTTTAGTGCTGTGAACTAGCTGATTTTTCTCACTTGTTAGTTTACTAGTACGGTGATAACTGGTGTTAAATTGAATTCCGAACAATGCCGAAATATTACGAAGACAAGGAGGAGGATAACAGAGCATGTGCAGGCATCAGAGAAGACTTTAAGGCATGTCTCCTTCAGCACGACTGTGTTGTTAAGGTAAGTTAATGTACCCTAGTTGAGGGTGCTTAGCTTAAAACCAAAGCAATCAATTCTGTTACACCTAAAAGACAATCTGGAGACAGAGCCATAAATAAAGCGCGGGAAAGAAATACTTGTGAAAGATTCCTGAGGTTAGCCATGCTTTGTAGCCTACCCACTGTCCTAGAGTACAGCCCATAGACAGTGCTTTAGTTTAACAGCTGCTAGAAACTATATGAATTACATATTACCCAAGATTATTATTGGTTGTCCTTCTTTCTGTCGATTGGCGACACTTGTTTACCTTAAAACTTACACCTGTCCTACGATCGTCATTTCGCTGGGTTGTCAAATGTTGCCAATAACAAGAATTAGCAGCACCACATTAGCCAAGTCGGCGCAGTCTCCCCAAAATACATGTTTGCTTGTTTTTTTTGTGCCTTTAACTGACCGGAGCTGTGGTCGAATATAATAAATAAATAACAACTACTTCGTCTTTTTCTTGACCTCGATAAAAAACACCATGAGGTCGTGGAATAGCGAAAGACTTGGGTAAACAGGATCAGAAAGCCTGCAGGCTCTGCCTCCCATTCTACTTTTAAAAATACCTGTAATCACAAATTAACAGTCTGAGAGCCAAGCGATTCGTAACTTTCTGTGTTAAAAGGATTTAACGGGGAGCCAATGAAGAGAAGCCAGTATGGGAGGAATATCCTCTCTTTCTAGTCCCTGACAGTACCCTCGCTGCAGCAACTGAAAGCTTTTCAGGGAATTTTTAGGACAGCGTGATAATAATAAATGACAGCAGTCCAGCCTATAAATAATAAATGCACCCTGTGTCACCCTGAGACAGGATATTTTTAATTTTAGAGATATTGTGCAGGTGAAAGAAAGCAGTCCTACATATTTGGTCAGAAATGACTCCAAGAATCCTCACAGGAATCTTTCCCTGAGGCCGGGGTAACTCCTTCCATAGCAAGTATCATCAAAAAAAGAAAGCTCACAAAGTGAAATAAAATGTTTATCACTGTGAGGTTACATGAAAAAAACAGGTGGTGATCCTGTCCACTCTTATATGAGTAAAGAGGATCCAGTGTTTAATGGTATGTCACCGATGCCAGTTATACTTGTGTTTATATACAGTGTGGATATAATGTACATTTTACTAATAGGAAGGGCCCAGTGTATGAAGTGGTTTCTTATTTTTTCAGGAGGGAAAGAAACCCAGTGAGTGTCTAAAGGAAGGCCACTGCAAAGCCCTGCAGACATCCTTCTTTGAGTGCAAGAGGTCAATGGTGAGTTCTAGGAAACAGTCAACTAGTCATTAAAACAGAGAGCTTTCTAATTTCTGATAGGGGCTTATTGTGCAGTTAAAAAAAAAAAAACTTAACCAAGATCATCTGTTTACAGCTGGATGCAAGGTCAAGATTCAGAGGAAGGAAAGGAGAATGAGGAACCAGGCGAAATCTGATGCATCTTTTTAGGGTTCAAGCAGCTCCGAGTATGTGCATTGATGTCCAGGGAATGTTCCAGCGTTACAAATACCTGCTGTGGACATGTGTTGAGAAAGTTGGTGACGCACTGAAAACAGGATTACCGACTAATCAAGCGAAGTGCAGGACTGGGGACAAAACCTGTACAACTCTTCTGATCGATGGGAGTTTTTATTTCTTGGGAGAAAAATGTTGGATGAGTGTGTGTTTAAGGAAATGCAAACACTTGTAATAAATTAATGATTACAATGGACAAGATTTTGTTTCAAAACATTATATTGAACTTCTGATTGATAGCAAACTTGTCTACAGTATAAACATTATACAAATGAGGTGTCCTGCAGAGAGGCAGTGCTATGTCAGTCAGTTCCCAGGTGTAGCTTGCAGTTTCTGCTCTATGCAGGGTGCTGACTTATGACCACCATTGCAAACAGTTTCTTCAGTCACAGAACAAGCAAATCAAGTTCTTCATGTCCTCCCCATGTACCTTCACAGTTGGGTCAATCCACAATTAAAGTCAGTTCAACGCCTTCAGAATTAGACTATAATTAAAAAACTAACAAACAAACAGATGTGGCTCAAAACTCTTCATTTTTGAGTCCATTTAAGAGTGAGCTCAAATTCAGTGTCATTAAATAAAGATAAGTCTGATTTTTATTCAAGACCTTTTTTTTCCTTCTTATTAACTCTGCGCATCGATATCATGGGATGTGTCTGTTTCAGTAGCAAAACTACAACACTTGTCCATCACAGTAATTATGAAGGAAATATAAAGGCTTTCTAAAATCCTAGCGGGAGATTGGCCGATCACAACAGTGATTATAAACTTTCTGTTAAGCAGGGCTCTTTATTTTAGGCTCCGCATTCTTTCACATAATAATGGGTGTTTTACATGCCACGCAACTCTTCCATATGAAGGCATGACTGTAGCTGAGCAAATCATCGACTGATGGAAGACTGGTGGTTTGATCAGAATACAGAATTAGAATACTTTATTAATCCCTAAGGAAATTATGTCAATTTTAATACTCGAACAGGGACTTGGACCCTCAATCATCGCATTCACAAACCTGGACGTCCATATTACCCGCCCCATAAAAACAAACCTGTAAAGGTGCCGCTTCTGGCCGATTTAAATATTATTGTAAAGCTGCCATCATCATCTGCTTGAACTTCTCCAAGTCCACCTTCCTCATGAGACAAACCTCGCGAGCGTCCTTCAGGAAACCCACAGTGTCTACTATCATCATGCCCCTGGTGTGCGTGCCTGACAGCTCCACGCTGACTGGGTATTGGTCGCTTTCTATGATGAACGAATCATCTATGGCGGCAGCCACTGCATACGAGTCGCAGGAAATGAAACCCGAACCCGCGACGCACTCTTTCTGCAAGCGTTCAGTCTGCGCCGCCTGGTAGCTGTGGTGGAAGATCTTCTTCATGAAGCGAGCTTTACTGGTGTTCTGCGCCAACCATTCATCGCAGAACTCCTGTTGAAGTGCGAGCAGAGAAAAGTGTTTTGTTTTGGTCACTTGACGACAAACATGTAGCACGAATCAACTTCTAAACGCTAAAACGTGTAAACACAGGCATTACCCAGGTTAACTTGTTGTAGCAGGTGAACTCCCAGCCGGCCAAGTAGGTGGGACAGCGGTACTCTTTAAGCACGATGTATGCAGCTTCTGGATCCACAGCAAAATTAAACTCCCCACACACTGTGGTGTTCCCCCGAGCTGGATTACACAGGGTAGAGACAATAATGAGAACCCCACACAGACAAAGATTACAATTCTGGTGAAAAAATAATAAATTACCAGTTGATATTTGATGGACTATGTTGTAAACAAAATGTTACTGATAAATCCAATTACCTTGTTTTGTTTTGAGATTAATTTAAACTGAAAGGGTGGAAAGCAATACTTGGAAAACTTCATAAAGTTTGGTAATGAAAAGCAACAGCTAACGACTTAAATGTTCCATCAATTAAATAATTGTTTCTGCTGTTAGAATGGGTCCACTGGTTATTTAGTCACGTCTGTCTGGAAACACCATAGAATTCATTCTAACGTGTATTTCTTCATAAACAGTTTATATCCTCTGGCCCTATGTAGACTTATGAAGCGACAGTGTTTTACTGACATTCAGTGTTGCCTCCCATGATGTAGAGGCCTTTGAGTTTGCTCGGCAGAGATGGATCCATCTTCACAGCCAGAGCCAAGTTGGTGAGGGGTGCCGTGGCAACCAGAGATACCTGGGAGAAGACACACGGATTAAAATTTTGCAAAAAGCGCACTTGTGCAAGCGCAGAGAGCTTTCCCCCAGAACCTTTTACGTGATAAAGAAAATGTCACTGTGATATTAATGACATTTATTGCTGACATAGCGACGTCATGTGTTTACTTTCCCTAGCGCACATGATGAGAGGAGCCCAGACATCTCAGAGAGCGAGACAGACTGTCATATTTGACAGCAACTTACAGGAGAAATATGGAAACTATCACAATCTCATTCTGAGGGTCTATCACTCACACATTCCTCACCTCTCCTGGGTTCTCGTTTACAATCCTGATCATAGCAATCGCAGCGTTTTCCTTCTGAACAAGCTCCAAACCGGGAGCCTTGGAGTCAGGAGCGTCACCCAGGCCATCCTTCCCGTGGAAGTGCCCCGAGCTGATGCCGCTGTCGCCGAGGATCGGCATAGCAGCGCCTTTAAACACTGGAATCTGCAGAAACATGCAAACGCAGAACCGGTTATAATTCATCCCTGCTTTTATTCCATCAGCATTCCCAAACCAACTTCAGCTTTTAGGCAACTGTAACATTCAGACTTCTGTTTCGAGCTAGAACATACTGCCACTAAGCAGCAGTGGCATTTTTATTTATAGAACACATTTCATTATGTTCAAACTCAATGTGCTGAACACAGAGGTTTAAATATAAAAAGCTTTTGAGTCTGTTTCTGTGTGTTGGCACAGATGTAATTGATCTCAGGTCAGCAGCTTGTTACAAAGAGCTGGAACACACTAACTGAAAGCACCTTCAGCACACTTAGATTTCATTCTGGGAACAGTTAAACCATCTGCTGATGACTTGAGAGGTCAGAGTGGCTCGTAAACAAGGTTGTAAACGGGGGAGCAAATCAGATTAGTCAATTATGAAACTTACGTGAATTTCAAGAAGTGTTTAGAGTTTATTACACCTTCTGTGTGCATGTGAATTGGGGTGGCTGTAGCTCGGGTGGTAGAGCAGGTCATCTGCTCATTAGAAGGTTTGTGTGCCAAATATCCTTGGGCAGGATACTAACCCCAATTTGCTAGAATGAATATTACATAGCAAACACTTAGAAAGAAAAAAAATTGTATAAAATCTAATTTTCGGATTCATCCCTCTCAGCAGAGGTAAAACAGTGCTGTGAGTGACTTTCCACCTTCTGACAATGGTCATTCTGTGGTAAACATAATAAGAACAGTATTGGTTTACTTTAGCAGGGAAGCTAGTTAGTGCTGATCGCGAGGAAAAGCCCTCTCAGCTTTGTATATCAATAAAACCAAAATAATTATCTCTGGAGTAACATCTGAATATATTCTGTTCTTCTTTCTCCTAGAAAGAAAAAGCTGAAAGTATTCAGAGTGACCAGAAGCAGATGAGGGAGAGGCGACTACAGAGCTCAACCTAACATAGATAGAAGGATAGATAAAAATCTTTATTTCCTCCAAAGGGAAATTCAAATAAAATTTCAAGGAGCAATAAAAATAAAGGTGGGCTCACCACTGAGAGTACTATGCTCGCCATGCTGTGTGTATTTTAATAACAGATACAGCCTGGTACATCCTCCAGGGTAAAGAGGGTTAATAAAACACCTGATTTATGTTACTCATTTATCCTGAAGCCTTTTTGAAGCGGCCTAAACTGGCAGTCTTCTGTTTTGTATGTTTGGAAAAAAGTAGAAAGGTACATCTCCATGTGGAAGGATTAACTTGAGAAATGGATGAACATAAATCCTGTAACTTTTGTGCTCATTTCTCTTTATTCATGTTATGAATACATGCATAAAAAAAAAACTAAGTAAATGTCAACAATTGACCACTTTGACAAATCTGAATTAACAAAAATATTCCTCTGAGTGAGACGAGGTGCTTTGTGTTTAACTTTGCCCAATTGTTTCCAAGCAGTAGCTGGTTTAATATAATAACTAATATGTGAGATGCTTGATTTCATTTTCAGAGAATTTGGACAAAACTAGAGAACTAAAGCCAACTCCTTCAAACTGTCCACTTTCTGCATCGGGTCATGTGGCATGAGGAACAACTCCTCATTGTTAGACAATTCTATAAAATGCAACCTCGCTTATCACATGAGGCCAGGAAATTCCAACAATGTCACGCTACTTGATTTTAACACGAGTGTGCAACTACAGAGCACCCTACCTCGAGGTGACTGCAGGCTTGCAGGACTCGCAGTGCGTTTTTACACACATTCTCCACTGAGGTGTTTCCATGCACACAGGTAATGCCCAAGATCTGCACATTGGGGGCAGCCAGGGCCATCATGATGGCCTGAGCATCGTCCACGCCACAGTCCACATCCAACAGCAGCTTCTTCCTCATCCTGGACCCTGCGGTAAGAACACAGTTATCCAAGTGTCTGGTTAAACTAAGCTGAAAGAACACGGTCTTTGCACTGTGATAAAGAGGGCAGGAATCAGCTACACCGAGATCAGCTACACCATCTCAGTCAGTGAACCTGATATGAAACAGAAACGTATGCTATTTTCACATCATTACCTGCAGCAGTGTGACAGAAGGATAACCTGCAGTGGGTCACTCTCATAGACGGGAACCGGCCAAATTCAACTGGAAACAACCTTTGAACAGCAATAAAAACACGAAAAGCTGAATGGACAGTGGACCTTGTCCTAGTAGCAAAAGTTAATATTCCATCTACTTTATGGTCTGCTGATTAAAATTCATAATCTGTGACGGAACTACAATCAACCTGTGGAAAGACTGCTTCCTTAAATCCTTCCTACAAAGCGCTTTTTGCAGAAGAAATGTCCCTGAAATGACAGAATAAAGCATCGATGCTGTGTTTTCTAAAACTAAGCAGTCAGTTAAACGCAGTAAAATAAACGTAAACAAGCAAAGCCTGATTTGAGTCCAGCAAGAAAAAGTAACACGTTAATCCCTCACCTTTCCACAGAGGTCGACAAAACATCAGCCACTGCTACAAAGTCCCACAGAAACACAAATTGCTTCTGGGTCCTTATTCTTCGTCTTCTTCTGCCGCTGGTTCTTCTTCGGTGGTTAACACTAACAATCGGGTAGATTACCGCCACCCAGTGAGCTGGAGTGATATTCTGCAGCACGGGATAGGAGGTTCCCAGTTTATCTTTTTATTTATTTCAAATTTTATTTAATTAGTGACAAATTAAATTATTTAATTATGTATTTATTTAATTTATTCTGGCACAGCAGAGAGTTCAATTCAGTCTGCCAGACGGCTGTGGAAAATGTGAAGGAGGGCATAGATTTTTCATGTCTAACTGCAACAAATTTTTTTTTTTTACAGCTTTTCTTGCTGAGAAAGATCTCTCTCGTGGGCTATTCATACCACGCCATAGTAATTACGTAATGAATAAAATATTAAAACAGAAAAATTCAATTTTTTTTCACTGTTTAGAAATAGAAATTTCTTTTTTTTGTACAATGGATCTATGTGAAGGAAAAAGGACATTTACTATGAATGATGTAGATTATACATCTCAGCAGTGAGCTACCAGAACTCTGTAATTTTGTATTTATTCATGCTGGCAGATTTCTTACATTTACTGCAGCAGCAGTTATCATCATTTGACTTCATCAGAGTCTTGAGAATTTAATTTCTCCCTTTCTATCTCATCCAGTTGCTTTTCTTTGCCCCATTTTTCCTGTATATTAAATATACCTTCCCTCTGACCCTTGTCCCACCTCCAATGCTTTTACATTCATTTTACTTAGTGCCAGCTCCACTGTTCCCTGTTTAAGTGCCTGTTTTACCCCAGTGTCCCAAATTAGCTCAGTCACCTTGTCCTTTGTTTTTGACTATAGGTGAAACTAGGTTGCTTCATACAGTAAATTTGGCTGGCTGTTTGAAGTAAACTGATGTAGGCTGGTTAAAGCAAAAGACCTCTTTTTCTTCATATGAGTTTTCTATCAATTTTTAATGGATTTTAATGGATGTCTTTTGACTGTGGGAGGACCAAGAAAGAACTCACCCAGGCACAGGAGCAGGCAACAGTGCTAACCACTGCACCAACATGTCACCGTACCATAAATTAACCATAATGCATAATTCACAGACACACCACTTTGCCATTGACAAGCCTTTATTCATTATCCAGCTTCAGTTCATACCTTTGTGGTGTGCAGGTCGCTGGTACCTGTTCATCCTGTTTGCACATACAACTGGTCAGATCAAAGTCATAACTTACTCGATAACAATGGATGAAACTAGAACAGCATTTGGCAGCACCAGCCATGTGAACATAAATAACATGGTCAAAATAAAACCCCTTTCTCTGCAAGTATTGCACATTATAGAATTTAAGCAAACAGCTAATAAACAGAAAACAAAAGAGGTGTTCGTTATCACAATAATGCAATATGCATTATTTCACTTGAGTCTAAAAACCTTTATCAACTTCTCATTGATAGTCAAAACTGCATATATCCCATACATCACTGCAGAGGTGTACAGCTGCAATAACATATAGCTGAAGATCTTTTCATGCAGGCAAAACGAATAAGATTTCTGATTCTAATCAAGAACTTCTGCATAATTTTTCAGAGAACTGAGAAAAACCAAGACACACATTGCTTTAATCAATAAAAACCTTTTCAAGTTTGAAGGGCTCTCAAACCACCATAGCGCTGCATATGATCCTGCAGAAATGTTTCCTTAGACATGTTAGAGTTGTGGAATAAAGTGATGGACCACTCTGAAGCCCACCATTTGTCCACAAGTTCTCCTTTAATGCTTCCAGTGTAGCATCAGAAGAACATCAGAAGTTAGGTAAGACATCATTTCAATAAAAATGCCAGAGTCGTGTCAGATATATGCCGTACTCGTCAAAGAACTGTGCTTGTATTGGAGTGATGTGGTGCAGAATATTCACGTGTTTGTAGAAAGACAAAGAGATGGCTGCTTAAGGAAAATAAACAAAATAAGCTCTTTGATTTTAACAACTCCTGCAGATTCTGCTGAGCAGCTTATCTCCAGAGAAACATCTCTAACAAGTGACTACGCTTGCTCTGATGAACTTTATTGACCTGTATGTTGCCTAGAGTGGATTTAAAGTTAACAGCAGGAGATAGGTCATTAGCATCCCGTGACATCTTGCTAGCTTCTCTTGTCTTTTAAACTTGTCTTTATATGTTGATCAAAAAGAACAAACCTTAATATCTGTTCCCATATTATTCCCTGTCATTTGCCAAAATAAGTAGGACAGAGGACAAAAATCTATGAGATGGAAATTGTTTTACGTAGTGGATTTATATTGTACCTCAGTGCTTTAGGCTTGGCTTGACGTGAACCACACATGCTGTGTTTGTGGTGAGGCACAGATCAATATGCACATAAATTTAATGCCCCTTTCAGACATGCACTCCTTACAGTCTGGCAACATCTGAACCTTAGGCTTCCTGCCTAAGAAATAGCCAAGACAGAATCCAGAAATCAGCAGACTTCAGTTGTTTTAGGCTTTGGTTCACAACAGTGACTTCAGAAAAGAAGATATCTCCTTTCAGCTGACAACCTAAAACACCACAGCAGCATCTCCACACTGGTACACAAGCTCTGCCATGCAAATCAATTTATAATTTTTTATGAGTTTTTTTCTGGATTTTTGGTTCATATTCTGTCTCTCTCCATTGAGCAAGGGATCAAATGATTATTACCCCCACAGTATGTCTGAGGCTCTGTTAGTGTGGTGGTTTACACATGTGTGCTTGCCAAGCAAAATGTTTCAGATTCACATCCAGCTGGTGATACAAACTCCTCTTTGGAATTGAGTCAGGAAAGAAAACAGATCATACATCCAGAGCTACCTGCTGTGGTGAACCCTTTGGGATAAGGGACCAACCGAAAGAAGTGATTTATGTGATGAACATGAAAAGTAAAATGACTTTTGCGTCAATGACACACTAGGTAAAGCCAGTGGGAATCCAATGTCTGAAAAGGGCTCAATGCGTTTTATGTTTTGTAGATAATCAGCAGTCTCACTTCTTAACTGATGGTGTGATAGCGTCAACAAAAGCTGCTCTGCTGAGTACAAATACATCTGTGTGCCACATCTTTTTTCTTCTAAAACTAAAGGCTTTTGCACGTCTCCTTAAAATAAATCCAGAGAGACTGTACGCTTCCCGATGCTACAACTGGTACAGCAGCAAACACTGTCTGCACACTGGCTACGAAGTAACACAGAACGCCGACTGTGGCTGTGAAGTATGTGTGAAAAGTGTTTGAATCTAATACTACTGAGAGGAGAGGGGAGTCTGCTAGAAAATGATCTACAGTGAGCACTGGCACTTGGACATTTATTATCTTAACAATGACTAAGCACAGAACAAAGGGCTGCTGTTCCAGTTTGTGTTGGTGCTTTTGTTTGTGTGGCGCCATCTTCTTCATCCCCTTACAGTCTTTTGGTTTCTGCCAAATAGCAGAGTCCACTTAGGTTTCGACCTTCCCATATGTCCCCTCTGGAGGGCGGTATTGTTTGGGAAAGGCCTTAAGCTGGAGGGCGTTAAAGGCATATTTACGACATCCCACATTCTTCATGGTGTTCTCTCTCCTGCAGCCCTCGCTGTGAGACAGAAGTCATACTTTTTTTTTTTCTTTTCCCTTTTTTGGCAAATTACTATTTTTCCAGTGTGTTTTAGGTGTAGATACTGACCTGCGCATACAGTCCAAGGCCTGATAGAAGACCTGTGGGGCCAGGGCGTGCTCCTGCTGCAGGATCTGACACTGTTCCAGGGTCACAGACATGGCTGTGCGGTCCTTAGCGCTCTTACAGCTGGTAAAACGCACTCCGTTCAAGCGGCGACACACCTTTGGGGATTCGGAGGAAGAGATTAGAAGAAGGAGACAGAGCTTTTACGCTTCAGGGGCTAGAATTAGAGGCAGTGATGATGAGTCTACCTCAGCTGCTTGCCACAGGATCTCCACGTTCTTGTTCTTCTTGGTGTTCACGTTCTGGCTCAGCAGTTTGAGCAGCTCGGGCACGCTGGTGGTACTATGAGAGCGAGGGAGACCTGAGGAGATGACAGAGGACGAGTGGTGAGCAAAGAACAAAAAAAAGGGGGGAAAATACACTTTTCTCACTAATAAATTATGTATTTCACTCACAGTCTTCTGGAAGGACCTCTTTAAACTGGTCGTAGTACGAGCTGAGGCGAGTCATGCTTTCCATGTTGATGACATCTTGCAGCGATGTGTCTCCGAACCTGCACACACGCATGATTTAAGAGTTAAAAGTTTTCATTAATATAACACATAGCCTGCTGCTGTCTGGCTTTTCTGTACTGAAGGAGGTTCACTTCCAGCACAGCCATTCAAAGTTTAATGCAACAAAAACGAGCGCACATATGTATCAACCCAGTTTTTAAAAGTTAGTAACTTAAAATCTCGTCTTTACAGTCATTTTTTAAGAAAAATCTAAATTTGTTGTCTAGCAAGAGAGAACATTTATGCAGTGACCATGCAGTGAACAAGCCTCATTCAGCCAGAGGTTTAAAAATATGCTTTAAAGCCGAATGTGCTGCTCACTGGCCTTTTTGCGACTGACCTATCAAGCTTGGCATGGGTATCTCTTTCTACCTTTCCTGCCCTCTAGTCTCAGTGACTCACTTCTCAGCCAGAGTCTGCTGTTCGTTAATGCCAACGTTGAACAGGACGGGCTGAACTCGCAGCAGCATCCCGTTTTGGATCTCTCGTGGCAGCATGTCAAACATCGCCCCGGGCATCGGGACCCTGACGTTAAAGCCGCTCCTGTTCCCCGTAATTACCGGCAGCATGTCGGGGCTGAAACCAGAAGTTGCCTGGGTAACTTTAAAGGTGACATTTCTCAGGTCCATCACTCCGACGCTCATGTCCTCCAACATGGCCAGCTCCTCGCCTTCATTTATGTGGCAAAGGAAGAACAAAATCAGGGCATGGACAGGGAGTCAATTCTGATTGACTTTTAATATTAAAAGACATTAAAAACCACAAAACTTAGTTTGCTAAAGGAAGCTTTGTAACCAGTTTTATATTAGTTTTTCAGCAGCTTTTGAATTTTTGTACCTTTAAACAGATCCTAAGTCAACTACTACCTTTAAAAAAATTATACTATAGAAATTATAGTTTTTTCATTCTTATTATTATTTGAAATGCAATGCTTTAAAAATAATTTTACTAAAAATAATACTAATATTTTCTGTGTAATTTCATGGAGATCATTAGTGGAAGATGCACACAGTCTTTTGTGATTTTACATATTTCTATATACACAAACATGCACAAACAAAGTTACCATAAGTGCTGAGCAGGCCCTCATACTGCACCAGCAGGCCGATGGTGTGCAGCTGCCTGAGGAAGCCTGAGTCACAGAGGCAGTTCCTCAGC
The DNA here is from genome assembly GCF_963969265.1 of Rhamphochromis sp. 'chilingali'. Taxonomy (NCBI): domain Eukaryota; kingdom Metazoa; phylum Chordata; class Actinopteri; order Cichliformes; family Cichlidae; genus Rhamphochromis; species Rhamphochromis sp. 'chilingali'. The sequence goes on from NC_137941.1 coordinate 21,260,052, forward strand.
TTCAAAATGAAGCCGCAGATCAGAGCGGTGAGCTGTAAACGGCACACATCACATCATCACAATCGTTGAGTAAGGACAAACGTCCAAGCCTACACGTGCACGGGTTTCATGCACTGTACATGTAACAGTCATAGCAGTTAGCGGCAGACCGTCTGGCAGAAGACGACGTCGCGGCGGTACTGCAGGGTGAGGCTCATGGCGATGGTGGGGGCGCTGTCCTGCATTAGCAGAAACACCATGGCTTTCTTGGCTTTGTCGCTCATCAGAGACACGCAATCTGTCAGCGTGGTGAGGAGAGGATACAGGGCGTCGCTCCACTCACCTGCAGGGATTTGAGAGGACATTTCTATCAGAAATCCTGAAATAGCCTGAACAAATGGCTGAAGTAATAGCTATACACACAACCCCACAGTGTCTGCAAATTTAAAATGATTTGTGCAGTTTTCATTAAACATCTTTCTTTTTTATGGTTTATTTAAAAATAGCAATAATTTGGAGGACGAACAAAAGAATTACAGAGAAAATTTTTTTTTTTTGCCTGCATCAGTCAAACATCAGTGTAAAAGTGAGAGATCTCTCCTGATTCTATCAGATGTTGCTGCTTTTTGCAGAAACTATCACATCGCTGCTATCCTGGCTCTCTCCACAGTCTCACTATAGGCTTTTATCATTTAATTTAATACTGATCACTCTCAAAGCAGGTCTAGATCTGGGCCCAGGCTATGTAGCAGAAACATTTTATTTAACCAGTTAGCAGCCTCAGGTCCTGCAGCCCTCCTGGCTGTTCCAAAGTTGAGACTGAGAATGTTGAAGACACCGTATTTTTGCCTCCTCTTTTAAAGATCTGCTTACATGTGACATTACATGTGATGTCTTTTTCCTTCTAATTACAGTTGTGTGTGTTTTTTAATCTACTCTGCCTCTTTTTAATCATCGGTTCTTGCACTGTGATACTTTTTCATGTACCTACTGTTCGTAAAGGAAACAGTGCTCCTACCTGGGGATGACTTTTCAACCTCTGGGCTGCTTTCTGCAAATGAGAGAACATAAAAATGTTTGGATACGGACAGATTTCCACTTGGACTTGTATCTTAAAGATTTATTTCAGCTGTTAAACAATAGAGATGATTAACATGACTGAGACAGCATGCCAGGGTCTGCTTCAGGATAGTTGAGAGGGATGATAATGATGATGACGTCTGGAGACTCCTGAAAGTTTATACCTGTACCTTTGTTCGTATTAGACGGCTGAGCTCACTCAGTACGTGGATTCATGCAAAAATCTTGTCTACGTGCGTTTACCTTTCTTAGCGTTACCCGGCTCGTCACTGGCGAGCAGGAAGACGTCCTCAGAGCTGCTGTCACTCTGGAGTTTGTCCCGCTGCAGCAGCCTGTCCACTCTCTGGATCACACACTCCAAGCTTTTATCCACGTTTAGCCAAATCTTCTCCTGCACAAATAACCATCAATCAAATCAAACATATATACATGCATATAAAAAACATTATTAACCAAAAGTGGCAGATGGACTCCTCTCTTACCCACTCCTCTTCATGCAAATCTGCCTGCATGGAAGCGCGCTTGTTTTTAGTCCCTTCACTGCCCTCCAGAGGAGCTGTGTGGCGAGAGGGTGAGGTGGTAGCACGAGAGGGCGAGGTGGGGTGACGAGAGGGGGAGCGGGACGGAGAGCGAGAGGAGGGCGAGAGGGAGGAGGATGGCGACGGGGTGCTTTGCTGAGAGAACTCTGGGCGGGCTGCTGCCAGAGCCACGATGGCTGTGGACAGCAGCTTGGAGTCGCACACGGTCACGAGCTGACGAGTCTACAGGAGCAGCGGTGCAGGACAGACGGAGACGGATAAGTTATACTGAGAAATGTTACACTACAGACATTACATGAAAGCACGTTAACACATTAACATTTATTAACTGGCTCTTAAAGGTAATAAAATGAAACTGAATTAATTTTTCATCCTGGTCAGTCTGTGTTTGTGTGAGTCAGAGGTTGCCTGGCAGTCACAGTGCTGTCAGCATTGTCGTGATATATAGTGCTAGTGCACTGGCTGTAATCTGCAACATCATTCATTTATTATTTTTTCATTTCTCTGTGGTTTCAGTGCCCTCTCCTGTGTGTCTCTTCCAGTCACTTCCTGTTTTATTTTGAAGGTTTTTTCTTTACGTCACCTTTTATGTTTTTACTCTGTGCTTTTCTCTGCTTGGTGTGGATTTAATCTGTGTGAGTTCCCTCAGTCCTTGTTAGTTTGTCAGGTTTTTAGAATCCTTTCCTGTATTTTCTTTTAATTCTAATGAATCTTTAACTCTAATGACCTTTTTATCTTGATGTTGCAATTTTTATTAACTGGTCTTCAAAAATAGTTCTCCAGGCTTTCTGAAAGTCTTTCAAAGTATTTCTTTGGAGACTTTCAGTCCAGTCCTTGTACCTGACTGTTGACAGATGAATGTGTTTTTGGTTGTTAAGCCCATTAACACTGACCTATTAATCATTCAAGCACAAAAAAGGAACATAAATCAAGGGATGAACCGGTGTTGTGTTTACATATAACATAAAACTGAAGAGCTGATTCTAATTCGCAAATTTAGGCACTAATCACAAAACACATAATTTCTTTCCATTACTTTTGTTAAATTTTTCAATATGCCAAATATAACACTGTTTGACAGGCATAAAATAGCACTTTTGAAAATCTTATATGATTATATGATGGCTTAAGACTTTTGCACAGTACTGTACATATTAAGTATCCCTGCAGTTCAGTCTTACCTTCTCTGTTAGGATGGCCAGAGTTCTCTCCAAAGCATTGGCTGAGCGCTCCTTGGCAGCTCGGGACAGACGTTCAGTGTAGTAACACACTTGTGTCTTAAGAGTGTTAATCTGACCAATCAGCTCCTTTGCTTTTACAACATCCTGAGGCTGGTATGCCATTGCTTTAGAGCTGGAACCAGGTGTGCATTGATGCGTGTGCAAGAAAGAAAAAGAGGTTACTTGAGAAACAAGTGTGGTTTGGTTTTATCCACTTTTAAAGCTTGTAATAGGATTTAGAGAACCTTACCCCTCCTCTCCATGGGTTCTGATTGAATTTAAAAAAAAAAGGTTTGTTATAAACTTCAAATGAAAAACAACCACCAAATCCTCACGCAAGCTTCAAACAACTCACTGTTTCCTGGCTTCTTCGAGCTTGTGCAGCAGCTTTCGGAGACCGCAGCCTTTAAAGCCTTGATGATGTGCTGCAGGCGCACCAATAGTTACTACGTCGTACGTCCGGTCTGATTAAAGGTTAGAAAATAAAATTAAGAAGGGAGGAAATCCATGAAAAACGTGAATATTAAGTTACAGAAAGCATGCATTAAACATTTGTGGACAAATTCGTACCGTAACCAGACTCTCCCTGTACTCTCATCCTCTGGATATGTAGGTTAGTGGGGATGAACTCCAACTTCCTCTCAGCTTTCAAGGTGCTAGACTTAAATGACGGACCTGTGGGGCAGCAGAAATGAGAAAAAGCAGTTGTTTGTGATTCTGTGTAAGGAAGATGGAGAAAATAATGATTAAAACCCGCTAACAGCTGTACATGATGTCAGAAAGGCTATATTTTCAATGTTGTAACATTTATCTTATTAGGGGAGTTAATGCTGTTTACTTCCTGACATCAGGAAACATCCCCAATTGTAAAACAATACATTTTGGTCACATTGTGCAAGACTAATTTTGACATTTAAAATCAGTGTGATGGCCCTTTACAATGTATATTATGGAACTAACCCTTATATTCATGCAGGTCACTTATGGTCTCCTGGTAGGTGAGGATGATGGTCTGGTACTGAGTAATGATCTGCCTCCTGAGGTTCTCCCAGCATGGAGACAGCTCACCCAGTTCTTCCAGCTCGCACACCCTGCACATGCAGTAACAATCAGTGCATCCAGCTGACGCACGGAGCAGCTCACAGAGTGCGTTTTGTGCTGCTCATTCAGTTATAAACTGAACGAGCAAATGAACATAACAGTAAAGCAGTTACAGACATTAAAGTCAACCATTAAGGGAAAGCCTGCGGATATCTCTTCAAACCATTTTCTCTAACCTTTGCCATTTTTGGGGTTCGGAGTACTAAGCAGCGTTTTACCCTCAAGCAGTTATTATTTAATCGAAACAATCTGTGAAAAGTACACGCTTGGTTAGATTCCTCATAAGTGTCATTTCTTGACAGGGAAAAAGGTTGTAAAAAAAAAAAAAAAGTAAGATGCATCTAGAAGAGCTTCACAAATCTAACAAAAACACAATAAGAATGCAAAGTTAAAGGAGCAAATAACACCACAAATAAATAAATTACAGTAATTAGTAATTTACATGGACTAATTTATATGGGATGACCTGTGTCACCTTTATTGGCTCAAACACAAGTACCCCGGATCCTACAGTATCAGAGAGAAAACCCCCAACAATCAAATCCCCTTTTAACAGGAAGAAACCTCCAACAAAACCAGGGTCAGGGAGTAGAAGCCATCTGCTGTCACGTCACCAGTTGGGGTTGAGGGGAAAGAAACAAAGAGAGGATACAGCAGTGGCATATTAACATATGGGGAGTCTTGCAGCAGTCTGAGGATACAGCAGTATAACTAAGGGATGACCTTGTGAGGAGAAGGACTTTAAATTCAGTCGTCGGTTTAGAAGGAGCCAACGAAGAGAAGCAAATATAGGAGAAATACGATCTCTCATCCCTGTCAGTACTCTTGCTGCATCACTCTGAGAAAGGATGTTTCTAATTTTAGCAGCATTGCATAGGTGAAAGAAAGCAGCCCTGTATATTTGTGCAATGTGTGCAATGAAGGGCAAATCCTGATATATAAAAATAACTTCAGGATTTCTTACAGTGTTACTGAAGGTCAGGGTAATGTCATCCAGAGTAAGTATCTAGTTAGACGCCATCTTTCTGACTCTTTAGGGTCGAGTACAATCACGTCATTCTTGTCTGAATTTAGCAGAAGAAAATCACAGGATGCATTTATGTCTTTAAGACATGCCTGTAGTTAAATAAGTGATTTGCATCGACTGGCTACTGCATTATCTGCATATCATAGATGATACTTACATATTACTGTGTATCATCTGCAAAATGTGTGCAATGTTTTCTAATAACACTGCCCAAGGGAAACCTGTATCAGATGAAAAGAAAACTACCTGTTTACATGCACAAACTGGAATCTATCAGATTTTTCCCCCCCAAGTGTCTGTATTAAATAGCTTTGTTTCATGTCTTAATATTTATGACCTAAACAAACTGTGATCTTAAAAGACTGCTTTGACTTCAGCATCAAATTACTGCATTTTTAGAGAAGGGGGATAAAAAGAGATGTATTCATATAAATTCATAAAGCTGAAGCCAAATCACTACTTACAGCCTTCAGACGTGCAGAATTTATTTTGTGTGGATGATTACATTTTATATGTGCAGACGATTGTGTCCGCTACATAGCTTTAGGTACTGCTGGCTACATAATATGACCATTAAAAAAAATAAATTACATTAACTTACTTGTACAAGTTTAAGTTTTTCTTACACAGAGCAAACAAACTGGGTTGCTACGACAACTACAGCACTTTGATCCCCTCAATCAAACAGGACATAATAACATTTTGATGTAAAATTGTGAAGAATTCCATCAATTACAGTCTGAAGTCCAAACCAGAATCAAACCATTTGAACAATTACAGAAATAAGACTGAAGAAAATAACCAGGAGAAACACTGAAGCAGTACTCTGACTTCAGCAGGTCTACACTGTCTGTGTTTAGCCAATATGGAGAAAAGCGACAATGCAACAGGCGAAGTAACAGTTTATTGCATCATCTCAGGCCTGAATGCCTTTTTATTTACCTACAGTTTGTATGACACAACCTTGTGACTATTATACAGATGCTTGCTAATATTTGTTCTCAGTGTTGAGTGACTGTATTTACTGAAACAGCTAAAACGGTTCAGTTGTGTGAGTTAAGACCTATATTTTTGAGTGTTTACAGCATTGGGATGGGTCAGTATTTTTACCTGTCACATGTATACTTTGTGTTTTTCAGTCACTTGAAACAAATGAGCCGGATTTTGCTGCCCAGCAACACGCACATGCTCCCAACAGCATGCTGCACAGCCTGCAACAAGCCCTTCTAGACTCAAAGAAGGAAAACCAGGAGGTGGCCGCAGAAAATGCTGCTTTGAGGCAGCAGCTCACCAGAAAAGAGATCAGCTGGGAGAAAGAAAGAAAGAAAGAAGCTGCTTATGTTTGTTAGGGTCCCTGGGTCGTTGACCCAGTGTTTTGTGTTTTTGGTTCTTTGATTTTGTTATTTCATTATATTCTAGCTTTGCTTTATGGGTTTTAGGATCATTCTTAGTTTAGGTTCTCTGGGTGGGGTTGGTTAGAGTTTTAGTGTTCTGGTTTTCTGTCTGTGTTCCATAGTTGCTGTCTTCCCTGTCTGCTGTATCCCCACATCCAGTCAGTGTTTGTGTCTGCCCTGGTCCCACGTCTCTGTTCCCTCTGTAGTGCCTGCATGTGAGTCTGTGTTATGTGTTTCCTGTTTTACTTTGAAGGTCTGTGTCTTATCTCAGTGTGTTCAGTTTACGCTTCTTTGGTCTCGTCAGTTCTGATTTGTCCCAGCTGTGTTTCCCTCCTGTTACTCATTCCCTGATTGCTCCCTCTGTGTATTTAAGCCCTGTGTTTCTCTGTGTCTGTGTCGCGATCTACCGTTTATTTTGCTGTGTGTTTTGCCAGTCCACCGGTGTTAGTTTATTTTCAGTTTTTCCCAGTTATGTTATGTTTGCGTTCAGCATTAAAGCTGTTTTGGTTTACGTTTGTCTCCGGAGTCTGCATCTTGGGTCCTATTCCTGTTTGCACACAGCCGTCACCTAACAATGTTGCTAGGAGGCATTAACAAAGAAATAGCCTCTAAGACTGAGGATATTGGGAGACAAACTAAACCAATCAAGAATCTTCTCAGTCCATGAACAAAATGATTCATTGCAAACAAAGACACTGAAACCAATAAACTGGCTTAAAATCATTCACTGATCAATGCGTGGGTACACAGATGGATGGCAAAACATCTGCTTACTAGGCATCACCTAAGCTAATTTGAATGTGTTTGTGAAGTTGTGGAGTATTTAAAATGTAAAAGCTAACTGTACAAACAAGAAGCATGTGCCAACCAAACATGCTAGTTTCACCTGATAGCTTAGCGATCCAGCCTCCTATCCAAATGTGATCACTTACAGCTTCAAAATGCCAAGAAGGTAAAAACTAAACCAGAGGCTTCAAAATCCACAAACCAACTGGCGACAATACGGAACCACGTCCATCTTTTATATACAGTCTATGGTAGCACGCAGAGAACGCTTTCTTAAAAGGTTCGCATTTATTAGACGTTGACATCACTTCAAAAAGCATCAACACATCTTTCACATTATACCTGACAGCATCCTCCTCCAGCAGCAGTTTGACATACTGTCGAGGAATATGCAGCGAGAGGACGCTCTCTGCCATCTGCTCCAGGATCCGCAGGTGGTTACCATCCGTAGTGGGGAAACGGTACGTCCGTGACATGACGCCGCCAAACACTAAAACAAGGAAAAATATAAATGAGCACTGCCATTGTTACTGCCAGCAAACTACATGTTACTGGTTGTGAAACTTTCCCATAACTCGGAGTAGCAACAGCTCACATAAGAGTTCACTCACCAGCCTTCAGCAGCGGATCTTTACACAAAGAGGACGACTTGGATTTGATGCCCATGGATTCAGTTAGGCTTTCATCCACAGGCAGAACCATCTGATGCACACATAAACAACAATGTTTGCATAAAGAAGGATGTGCTGCTGACCTTTACATTACCAAAAAAGTCAGAAAAAGCAGGAAGTTCAATAAAATTGTTTTATATTGTTTTAATCAATTCAAGCACATTCACAAGCCCGTGGCTGTTATTCCTGGTATGTTTCACGTACTTTGACATCAGGAAAAAATTAAAAGTAAAACAGGAAATTGTCTCAATGTATCAATTAACAAAAAATAATACATTTTCATACTTTAATTTCAAATATTGCCACAAACTATAAAACAAAGTCTCATTCGAAAGTCATTTTTGTGAATTCCTACCCTTCCATTAACAGTATCCCCCCTCTGTAATCTTGTGACAGGAGCTCTCTGCTCACGTTTCTCCTCTATCTGCCAGGCAATGACAGTGATGTTGCCCACGCGCTCGTTCTCCGCTGACCTGACAAATCAAGCGATAACCAAGTGAGTGCAACGTCCCCAAAAACCCAAATGCGACCTGCAGTTCGTAACACAGAAAAGTCACATTGTGCTCTGCGTGCCTCTTACCTGAGAGTCAGGTGCAGTCTGTGGTGCTTGTCCTGCAGCAGCTCCTTCACAGAGAACATGGCAGAGCCGAGCATGTACATCTGTCACATAAAAACACACAAACCGAAAGGATTTAGAGGGTTCTACCCAGATGAGCATCAACTACGAAGGATTTGTTAAAGAAGAGCATTATTTACTTTTGCAATGGAAAATCTAAAGACAGTTTATTGACTTTGTAAGAAATTGTCTTGGCGGGGGTGGGGGGGTTACCGTGCCCTGTGAGCGGTCCTTTACGTCGTAGACTGAAAGCTTGACCTGCGTCTGCTGAGTGATCAGAGAGTCCTGAAAGAAAGCTATACTGCTCAGGAAGATGGGGTTACTGGTGCCCTGAAGACAGAGAGACGAGGGGAAAAGGCTGTGTAAGCATCCAACGGCAGGCAGGAAGTGACAGTGAGGTAGAAGGTAGCATACCTCTATGATTTCAGTCTGAGCGTGTTTAGTCCAGAAGGCCTGGGGCGGAGTGGTGCAGCTGACGGCCACAAAGCTGGTCGGCTTACGGTCCAGTGCAGGAGTCACCAGCTCACTGCAGGCTGCAGGGACATTTAAACACAGGCGATTACAAACTGGGGGATTTAACAGTGGGATGGTCTGTAATCTGTAGCAATGGGAGGATTTAAATATAGTATGTTGGAGTAGTTAGTACTTGACAAGCAGCAGCTGTTGAGTAATTCTTTAGTGGATAAAAAATAAATAGGAGCCAGTAATTATGGGGACACATCATGTTTATGAGTTTTTCTTAAACTGACTGAGAATGAAAAAACAAAAACACAGCATCGCAGTCAAATCATCATGTTTTAAAGTAGAATATTTAAACATTTTTAGCCAGTTAATGGTAGTGAGGCAAAATATTTTTTTAAAACTGCTGAACTATTATCCCCTTAGTTTCTGTTTCTGGCCTCATTTCTCTCTCTGTCTTATTTTTTGCTCTCTTACTGCTTATTAGGGAACTTTCTGGCTCTTCAGATGCGAAACGCTCTTAAATGTTCACTAACTAGCTGACTATCAGCGTTCACTGAAAACAGTGAGCTGAAAACTCACTGCAAAAAAACAAAGATACTATTTTGGATATAGAGTTCTTATTCAAGATGTTCTCCTCCTTGTTGTTTATCATTTTTCACCTTGACTTTCATGTGTATTAAATCTTTGGTTCATAGTTTCAGTTTAATACTGCTCCTCAGTATTTTCCTGTACCATTCTGTGTCAACTCCACTATTTTAAGTTCATTCATGTGTCTATGTTTCACTTCCTGTTTTATTTTGATACTTGTCTCTAGTGTCCCGTGTTTAACTTTATTTCATTTAACTTCCTCGTCTATCTCTTTGTCTATGATGATGTTCACCTGTATCTTGTTATCTTAACTCTGGGTTTCAGCTTCCTCACCATCTTGCAGACTTTGTAATTCTGGCCTCTCAAATCATCCTAAATAAAGGTTTGTTTTTTGTCTATGTCTGCCTCACTGCATCTAGCAATTTATGCTGAGCAGTGGGACAATCTAAAAAAAATGCTTAAATGCTGCACAGAGTTGAGGATAAGCAGCACCTTACTCCAAAGTTTTAATGACAGATTAGTGTAGCTTTGTAGGATGATGCAGCCCTATGTCAAAGGAATCATTTTGAAACACCCAAACAGTGCATTCGAGAAGAGTTAACCAGCTGTGGACTTCAGATAGCTGCAGACATATGATGCATAAATGAGTTTTTGGTTTTGGAGTGTTGGCAGCACTGTGACTTGTTAATATGCTTTAGAGGATTAAGGAACATCAACAGAGACAAAATCCAGAGACAGCAGTGGAAGATGATATGTGGTTTAAGAGTTAAAAAAAGTTTCAATATTTCCTTATTGTGGGGATTTTTATTGTGCTGTGACTAATTAAATTAACTGCCAAATGAAGTGCTTATGGGTGTCTCCAAGATGGCTGCTGAGTGGTGAGTCTTGCTTCTACAGGGACTCTGATATCAAGCATTAGCTGCATAAATGCTCGTGCATTTGTGGATCGATCAAAATAAAATAATTTGAACACTACCATATTAATTCTAGTAGAACATAATAAACAGTCTGGTGCATCAGTAAGGTGCAGCAACAATATCTACAAACACATCCTGAACATACCCACGCTGAACTCCAGCACGGGCTCATCTGGGTCCTGACTGCTGCCTGTGGGGAAGAGAGCGAAACAGAGATGAGCAGAAGCTCTTTACAGTTTTGTTATCAATGAAGTAAGGTTACCATGGTAGCAGTTACTTGGTTACCTGAGAGAGCCAACCCCATCATCTCAGCAGAGAGATCAAACGTATTAGCCCGGTAGACCGACCATGGCCGATGGCGGGGGCTGCGCTCCTTCCCAGACATGGTGGTTTCAGGTCAGGGCTGAGGATTTTGTTTTTGAGTAAAAAAGGCCTGAAGAGCAGAACAATGTCGAGCAGGAACAGAGTCAAAACTCTTGCGTAAGCCTTCTTATGACGTGTGTGCGTGTGGATCTGAGCAGTCACACTTTTGTCACTGCGGAACCTGATAGAAAGAAAGAAAACGAGGCAAATCAGACAGAACTGGACATCTTCAGCTCTTTGATACTGACATCAAACTCATCATCACGACAGCAGCTGAGCTCCGAAAAATAGCAATGTGCTCGCAGTTAGTCACATAAAGGAAGCCACTTTGCAGCACACATGCTCAAAATCTGGTTACATTCCTCTTTTTTTTCACAGGGTTAAAGGATGAATAACTAATAATAGCTCGATGATGTTTCCACAGATGCTTCATTCTGAGGCGAACGGCGCTGTAGGTTTTGCAACTCTGTGTCATTGCTCTAAATATTTTTATCCCCATGTTAACGTGCTAATATAGGCGGCGAGAACATTTTCTGAGAGAAAAAGTGAGACTTCACACAGCTGTAGAAAAAAAACAGCACTGCAGCACACTGAATTGACGTCCTGATGCTATTCGTGCTTTCCTGGTTTTAGACAAACCTAATAACCAACACAGGAACAGGGAGTCAGGTAAAGAAAATCAGAAATGCTCACATAGAAAACAGACGTAACAGAAAAACTCATAATCTCCACAACCCTTCAAACCACGTTCACAAAACTGGCTTGTAGATGTGATGCACTTGTCTAAATCAAGTGATAGGTCTGTACACTGATAATTGCACTATACAATCAGGTTTTAATAGCAACAATGCTGTTTACTTCACTCTAATAGCATTTTATTCATAGTTTAACTGCAAATACAACAATCACCATTTCACTGGGGCTGACAATACAAAAGAAACAGCACGTAGGGTTTGTTGATTTCCTGCTGACGCTGCACCTGCCAAAATTATTCACTACAGCAGGAAACTAAAGCTGTGCCAAGTGTGCCAGCAGAGGAGATCTGGCTCCAGTGCAACATTAACAATCTCCCCCTGACTTCATCTTCTTCCAACTAACAGAAAGAGACAAAAGATTAAACCACTGCTGATCTAGATCTGTTGGAGACGTGGATCTACATTCACGGGTTATTTTTTATTATCAGTTAATCTGGAAATTATTTTCTTAAATGATTAGTAATAAGTTTATTGTTTGGGTTAACTGTTTTCTTTAACTTTCAGTCTGAAAAACAATTTTTATTCAGGCTAAATGCTTAAAGAAATCAGTGAAACCACAAAAATAATAACATATGGTTAAAAAAATAGAGCATTGTCAGTATTTTAAGTTAAGTTTTTTAAGCCATCCCTCATTTCTTTATAGTTTATTCACAAGGATCCAGATTTTATTTTAATATTCAACTTTGCAATTGTTCACCAGGCTTTGAGGAAGCCTTTCAAATTATTTCTTTGGACCTTTTTTCATTCGTTTTCAGTCCGGTCTTTGTACCTGATAATATTTAGAGGAAGATTTCTTTGTTTGTTAAGCAATGTTAAGTCATGTCCTTAAGAAACAGGAAAAAATCCAGCAAAGAATGACACAGGGCCTGAGAGATGCATCTGCCTTCAGTTGATCCATGTGCTGCTCACTGGTAGCAGGAGGAGGGACAGTGAGCGTCCACCGCTACCTGTAAAACACGGTGGAAGCTCTGTCGTGGTTTAGGATCACTTCAAAGGATCTTGTCAAAAGGGATGGATTCAGAAAAATACTGTCTGATTTTGATCAACGCTGCACGTATTTCAGTAAATCACAGCACCTCCTCTTCCTAGAAAAATATTTTAGAAAAGAGGGCTGACACAGTTCTCCATAGTGAGTACACGTCTCTTCTGGTGTGCAAGTAATTAAAGCTGTTTCTATATCTATTTTTGTCCTGTGAGCTGACACACTGTCGCAATATTGTTTTCTGCAGTAAGCGCTCTCCTTTCAGCAAAGACAGAGGAGAAGAGATTTGAAAGCAAAAAGCCTCGGTAAGGAATACTGTATGCCAGAAATGCATGAAGCAAACGTGTAATGTTAAAAGAAATGAAAAGGATTCAGCAAGTGGTCCGATGAGCTGCTTCAAATTCCTGTGAGATGTCAGACTCCGTTAACCTCTCTGGTATATGTTTGCTTACACAACTATACAACCTGCCTTTGCTCAGCGCGATCACTGCCTCCTCATACACAGAGACGAGGGTCGTATCAACGCGTTCATCTGTCTCTGTGTGTTGCTGTTTATTTGATGCTACACTGATGAGGGGAGAACATCTGTGTGTGAGTGTTTCTGTCCATTCATGTGTGAAGACCTCTGCAAAGGAAGTCTATTTTTACACATGAATCCTCTCTGACGTCACACGACACGTGCAAATGAAAACGCGGCGTCCCGGCGACACACACGCACAGCGCTAGAACTCACCTCACACACATACAGTTTAGTCAGCGTGATTCTCCGTGGTAGTTTAATTCCTGTCTTCACACCTTCATGTGAGATCTAAACAAATGACAATTACAGCATGGATGCTCTGCCTCATTAGGCTGTGTAGGAGTCATTGACAGTGGGGTTGGCATTTAGCACGCTGTAATCGCCACTGCCTGGGGCATTGTGGGAAGCTCTCTAGGAAACCAATAGAGGATCTAATGCAAAGCCACAGGGAGCGAAGGATCATCTTCATTTCATCTGTCTGACGGTCATCAGATACACTCAGTTCACATATGTGGGGCTGGAACTAGTGCTGAAACAACCACTTTCCAATCCAATTAAAAGACTTAATCATCATTAGAAGTGATGAATGATAATCACTTACTAAATATTTACGTTTTTACTTTTTCAGCTGCTGTTTTGGCAAAAGATGCTATTTGATGCTGTGAATTTTCCCCATTTTTCCCCACAAATTTCTGCTATATCACACAGAAGGTTCCATTTTCTGAACTTCAGGGTTATATTTTTAAAATGTTTATAAATCCAACCAGCAGTCTAAACCTTCATGTCTGTCACATCTGTCACAGCTCATAGTATAGCTATAGTAGAAAAGTGGGAAGTAGAATAAGTAAGTAAATTGTAAATTGCAAGTAAAGTTTACTAGCAATTTACAATCCATACACACAAAATGAAGTGGGAATTTGGTGGTAAGCTTCACTAAGACTTCCTTTGGATCCTGTTACATTATTTAATTAAACCATTATTTAAGTAGCTTTTCACTCCTTTTCACTCGGTTTGAACTTCAGCAGGTCGCCTCGAGCTAGATCAGCTCATTTATGAAAAGCCACTTGATGTAATGCAGCTGAACCTGTTCACTGACTTGACGGGGAGTGGAACTGGGAGGAGACTTGACAGAAATTGCTTTGTTTTTTACTTTATTGTTAGTTAATTGTTGAATGTAGTAGCGCAGCAAACACACCAGACTGGGAGAGCTGCAGGAGTTCTCATTTTAAACCTAAATAACTGCGAGTCAGCCATGAATTATCAACAGCAGGTAGGTTTCTATCTATCTATACTGACTGGACACTTTTACCTTCAGAGCTGCTTTGATTCTTTAATTCCTCCTGCCATTCAACAAGGTGCTGGGAACATTTCTCAGAGATTTTGGTCCATGTTGACACGATAGCGTCACACAGTTCCCCATCCATGAGGTGTCCCCGAATCCCAAAGATGCTCTTTTGACTGAAATCTCGTAACATTTAGTTCAGAGGACTCAATATCATGTTCATGAAACTAGTTTAAGATGATTTGAGCTTCCAGATTTATTTTCAGTAGTTGGGTACACATGCTGGTTGTGGTGTTTAAACGGTGCTTAGCTGGTGCTTAGGTCCAAAGTGTGCCAGAAAAGATCCACCACACCATTACACCACTAGAAGCCTGAACTGTTGGTTTATGGAGGATGGATCCATGCTTCCATGCTGTTTATGCCAAATTGTGACCCTAATACCCGGATGTTGGAGGAAAAGTTGAAACTCACTGAATCAGGCAACGTTTTGCCCATCTTCTCTTTCTCAGTTTTAGTGAGTCTCTGTGAACTTTAGCCTCAGTTTCTTGTTCTTAGCTGACAGGATTGTTACTCAGTGCGGTCTTCTGCTGCTATAGCCCATCTGCTTTAAGGTTTTATGTGTTGTGCCTTTAGAGGTGCTCTTCTGCATACCTCTGCTGGTATTTGAGTTGCTGTTGCCTTTCTATCAGTTCAAAGTATTTTGACCGCTACTTTGAAACAGGGAACCACCGCTCACACTCTCTGTAAACACTAAAGACAGCTGTATGGAAAAATCCCAGAAAATCCGCATTTTCTGAAAAACTCAAACCAGCCTGTCTGGCAAATAATACAAATACAGTATAATAGTTCTGCAACATTAAATGTATTCAGATGCTGACTGAAACTGGGTAAGTTTTACCTCTGACAAGCAGATTGCCTGTACTAAAAAAACAAATGTGTCAGCCACTTTCTGTAATGTAGCTGAACCTGTTATCTGGGTACACGGGGAGTGGTAGTGGGTGGAGATGTGTCACTACTTGCTTCTTTTATTCTAATTATTAACTGTTATTAACACAGATTGATAACATTGTATCCACTGCAAAATTTGGAGACTTGATTGAGTTTTCCTACCCACTCGGATATTCGCACTGGGCCATCTATGATGACGATGGACATGTAATCCATTTTGCGGTTGCAGGTGAGTAAAACATGTGTGTTCATTGCATTCATTAAACAGGCAAATTATAACACTAACATTTCTTGTTTCCTTTTTTTTTCCAAGATGAGAAGCAACTAATGACAACTGTTCGTACTTATCTGCAAAAAATCATGCCAGTATGTGGGGACCTTCTCCTTGGAGAAACCAAGATTCGCAGAGTCCCTGTTGGTGAGGTCAATGTCCCACATGGAGCCCATGCGTTGGTCAGTAACAATCGCCATGCCTTCACACCTTCAGCACCTGAGGATATGAGGCTACGCCGTGACGCCCTTCTCAATCAATCCCTTCCATATAACCTTTTTACTCTAAACTGCGAGCACTTTGCCACTTTCATACGCTACGGGAAAGCTGTGTGCAACCAGGTAATGCCGTCACTCGAAAAAACTTCTGATTATCATTTAAGATGTGGTAATACACTGGCCTTCATGTGCTTGAAATCATGCATGATAATGTTGGGACATGCTCCTAATGAGAATATGAACGGTTTCCTGGGGGATCTCCTCCTAAATCTGGACCAGAGCATCACAGAGGACAATCTGAGGTGCAACCTGACTGTGTTGGATGGACTGAAGCATATTGTCCCACAGGTGCTCTACTGGATTTAGGTTAGGTGAGCATGGGGGCCAATCAATGGTACCAAAACCTCCTTCCAGGAACTAGCTGCATTCTCTAGCCACATGAACCCAGACACTGTTTGCAGCAGGAGGAACCCAGCACCCACTGCACCAGCAGAGGGTTTTACAGTGGATCCAACGACTCTATCCCGATACCTAATAGCAGTCATGTGCCGTTGCCCAGCCTTTAGAGGTCTGCGTCGCTCCAAGAATATACCTCCCCAGACCACCGCTAACCCACCACTAAACCGTTCATGCTGAACGATGTTACAGGCAGTATAATGTTCTCCACAGCTTCTCCAGACCCTTCTCTCATCTGTTAAAAGCACAGCACACAAGTGGTGGATCTGCCAGTATTATATGGAAAGTACCAATGTGGCTCCACAGTGCTGAGCAGTGAGCACAGGGTACACTAGTGAATGTCAGGCACTCAGATCACCCTCATGAAGTCTGATTGTGATTGTTTAGTCAGAGGCATTCACACTGTGTCCTGTTGGACATCACTTTGTAGCTTTGGCAGTTCTCATTCTGTTCCTCCTTCTACAAAGGAGCAAACAACAGACCTGCTGATAGGTTAACGACTTTCTGCAGCCCTGTCTAGCTCTCCTAGAGTAACTGCCTGTCTTATAGAATCTCTTCCATGTTCTTGAGATTGTGCTGGGAAACATACTGATGTGGACTACCTATGCAACCTCTGTAGGGTCCAGATAGCACTTCATGCTATGAGTAACGACACTGACCCCAGCCAAATGCAAAAACCAGTGAAAAACCAGTCAGAAATAAGGAGGAGGGGAAAAATTCCAGTAGTATACCTGTAAAACCATTCCTGTTTTGGATGTTGTCTCATTGTTGCATCTTTAATGCACCTGTTGTCAATTTCATTAACACCAAACCAGCTGAAACTGATTAACAACGCTGTCTGCTACTTAAATAACCTGATCAGTATCCCAGATGTTAACAGACTTCATGCAGTACTCTGATTAAAAAGTCTTCCTTTAAGTTGTTTGAGCAGCGTACAACATGAGAGAACATCAACAGCTTTGTCATCTGGACTGATTTATGAACTGCACTTCATATATCAGTCGGTACTGGAAATTTTACAAAACCAAATATGTTTTATATTAACAGGAAAATGGTCAGATTATTATTAGCAGTAGTAGAAGTATTGTGAGTATGAGTGCTAATCGTATTAATAACACGGTTATTCTTTCTTTAGATCCCTGCAAAACCCAAGAATGAAGAGTGCACAGGAGCAACTACAGTTTTCAAAGACATTGTCAACTCAAAGCAAACTGATTAGAAACCTTTTCATTTCTACATATATGAACTTGTGCGGTGCCTCGGTTTGGTCTTTCTGAGTCACATCACCGTAAATATCCAACATGTTCTCTTTGTCTGGCCCTTTATGGAGCTTAGCCTGATTATTTTTTTATGAAGCCACTTATGGGATTGGCAGTATGTACTGCAAGGTTTAAACTTACTTGTTTTTTGCCCTTATTTATTCATTTGCAAATGCTTAGTTGAAACCGATAAATATTTTTTCTCAGCAAAATATCTTTAATAATTCCTCCAGAGAAAAAAACAATCTTGGGATTCATAATTTGGCCGAGCAAAAGCCCTGAAGCTATAAGGTTCACCACGACAAACCACACGCTGGCAAGCTGAAAGCACGTGATGATTATAACGCCAAAAGATAACGTGTGATAAAAAAAAAATGTAGATACTGATGTTCTACTGATGTTCTCATATAATATATCAGATATATTTTTCTGTTCAGTCACAAAACATGAACAAATTCACCTAACATTTGTTATTTGTATTTATTTACTTGTTTACTCGTTTACGCTCTGAGGCTGCTTCCAACAGAGAAGCTGCAGGGAGCCCTCTGGTGGATGAACTATGCAACATCAACACTCAGTGTGGTGAAGGGTGTTTCTCCCATCTTTTCTTAACTTTGAAAAAAAAAGAAGGTTCCTTTAACAGCTGTTATAAATACTGATACCAATAAACATATATTGGATTAATGACCCAAGAACACCAATGGGTTGTTTCTGGTCTCAGGGATGACCACAGTGTATAAGTAGCTGATTTCCTCTCTTTGACATAATTTTATGCTGACGTTAAAAGTGTGTGCAGCTTACCTCGCTGTATAGCTGCTGTCAGTAAAGGTGGTTTTATGCATATTTTATCTGAAAGCAAACTACCTGAAACAGTGTATTAAGCAAAAGTCCACTCCAAGATCTCAAACATCCACCAAAGCTGATGACAACAACAATCTTGCAATGTTAATTTGGTTTTACTGGAGTTCAGCTGAAGAAGATGATAATGGTCAAAATGAATGCAAGTTTCTGTCCTGCACCAGAGGGATGAAGTCAGACAGCGCGTCAGCTAATTCTTCATCGTCATCCTAAACTGAGCAAGAGGATAAATCCAGCTGCTGTCCTGAAGGTGACATCTGACCCCAATCACACACTAAACAGACCCTGTTTCTGTTTTCTAGCTGAACAGTGTGGCAACAAACATGGTGAACATGCTGCAGGGAAGCAGGTGAAATGGTGTGTAGTAAGAGTGCGGAGATTCGGGAGCTCCTGAGTCCACTGGGATGCTTTGGAGACAAATGTGTCCCAGTTTGTTGGTCTGGCGGCTCACCCCCTGCAGGTGCTGTCAGCACCGGCTGCACTGCAGCGCTTCCACAGCTTCTCCTCCTTCTCCTCATCCCTTTGTGATCAATCCTGTGTTTTTCTTTTGTTTTTGTTTTCTTTTTGTTATTTAAGCCAACTTCCTTTCCCTTGTCCCTCTGTAACCTCAATGTTCTTCTTCATTTCCATTTATTGATTCAGATTCAGTCCAGAGCTGGCCTGTGCCTCGCTGCTCTCCCTTGAATCTGGTCTACAATCAGCTTACCTGGCATATGGAAATGTCTGTCACAGCCACGTGCACATGGATGCACCAATAATCATGGAAGCTGAGCCGTAAAATGCTCTCTGATCAAACTGATTGAAGAAGACGAGAATATATGAAGAGAACATTTAGAAAGCGGGAAAAAGAAGTCTTCTTCAGAGAACTGAGAATTATAAAGGAAGCTCAACTGAGATGAACTGCTTTAGGTTATGTTTCAACCAAATGGATTCTCGGGAGAATAAGTCATGGATTTCCCTCAACACACTAGGCAGAACGTGGCAAATCTGATTTGTTCAATCAAAAATACTCCTCTGAAACACACATGAGCACAGGACAGAAAGGGCAGACAGAAGTGAATCCCCAAAGAACCCAGTGCCTGCTCTGTTATGAAAAGAGTGGCTCAGAAGATCAAATTTAATCCTTTCCCTGCCCCTTGGGAACATCAGGGAGGACTCTGGCTTCATAAAGCAGTAAATATGACACTGGATGCAACCAGTGCATTATAAAAAAAAAAGCCCCCAACATATAACCTCATAATATCAGATACACACTCTTTCAGGCTTCAGCAGAAAGCTGGGTGTTATTCAGCAGGCAGTCTGCGTGGAAATAAACAACAGGCCGAAGCTTCCCACTACAAATCTATTTATGGAAGGTTTAGCCAATGACAGGCCCATTGACACCATACTTAAAGCGTGGATATATGCTCATTCACCGACACTACCAAATAATAACAAACATTGCGTCATTATGTCTGCTGATGCTCACTGAGGGAGGCAGCAGCACGGCGCTGCGGGTTGTGACCCACAGCTCGTTTAGCACTGCTTTAAATTTAAAACAAATCAGCTGCACACATTTTATTTTATTCATTTGTTTTTTGCTACGACTGTAAAACACGTATTATTGTGATCCCGCTGCGAGGCGGTGCTCTCGCTTTGAGACAGCTTTCATATCCGGGAGCAAAAACCCTCGAGAAACCGTGAAATAATAATACGAGGAATTAGAAACAAACACAAATGTCTAACCTTCAAGAGAAAAGCGATGGTTTCTTGTCATGCTGATGAGCATCCTGCGCGCATCGACGATGTCTGCAGTCGAGACTCGCCCTGACTCCCCCTGACACATCAGAGACGTAATACCTACATAGATGGTAATGCCTCCTCCGTCCACTGGGGGAAGATGTCGGCCAGGATTTATTCTCTCCAGGCTTCGTTAAAAGACATTCAAAGCTCTCTTTTAAACGTTGGCTGCCTTTTCCCTTTTTGTTGTGCGTTCTGTCAGAGTTTCTCTGTGTTTTTCTATCCAGGGACAGTTTTACTCCATTGGCAGTGATCTTGAGATCACTGTCATCCTGAGAAATGAAGCTGCTGCCAGTCAGGACATCCATGAACTGCATCTCACAGCTGTACACAAAACAATCCCAAATAATGTTTTTGATGATTAACTAACAAAAAAATTTTCGTTTTCGCTAAACAATCTTTAAACTATCCCTCTAAATTAAATTCAGTGAGTCCTTCGGTGTCATTCAAATCAGTTTCCTCTGCAGGATATATATATATATATATATATATATATATATATATATATATATATATATATATATATATATATATATATATATATATATATATATATATATATATATATATATGGTGGCACCATTCATTCTTTTTTTAATGATCAAATAATGCAATTAAATGTTAATTTATGGGAAAAAAAACATTTTGCAATAGAAGGAATCATGAGGGGTGTTGTGATCTTTCGCTTGAGTGCACCCATAGACCTTTGTTATTTGTCATTTACACGTGATTTATACGTGAAAGCTGAAACTTCTGTCACCGAAACTCGCCACTGGCCCCTGAATGGCACAGAAACGCCTCGTCCCACCTTTTTTATCTACCTCAGGTGACGCCCAATCAGAGCAGGGCTCGTGGTCTCACCCAATGAGTATCGAAACTCGTGGACTCAGGTAGATCGCAGGTGTGTCGTAGTCCGGCACTGTGAAGAAGACTCGATCATCCGGGCCAACTTTTGTGAAGTTGGTTAGAGTTATTGAATGTTAACAGCGCTGATATTCACGCCAGTTTGGATTACTGTGAGACTATTATTTAATTTTTGCACTATGAATTTAGTTTTTATCAGACAAGCTGGGACTCTGCTGTTTATTTGCATGATTTTAATTCTTCTGCATGGCTCCAGAGGCGAAATACCTTCTAAACCAATTGCAGCCACGATTTTGCCATCGGTTAAGCCTAATGATGGAGTCCAGACTTATGCAGAGGACCAGAAAAATAATTTACCCGTGTTTACAATGAATTATCCAAGAATCCAGATTCCCTTTGAAATTACTCTTTGGGTGCTGCTGGCTTCTTTTGCAAAAATTGGTGAGTAACAGTCCCATATGTGCCAACAGGTGTGGTTTCTCATCTTGCTGCTCCCTGTGACCTTTTTTCCTCCTCTTTTCAGGTTTTCATGTGTACCACAAGATCACCATCTGGGTGCCTGAGTCGTGCCTTCTCATCAGCATCGGCCTGATAGTGGGCGCTATCATGCACTCTGTTCACGAGGAGCCCCCCGCTGTGCTCACCAGTAATGTCTTCTTCCTCTACATGCTGCCCCTAATTGTCCTGGAGTCAGGCTACTTCATGCCCACCAGGCCTTTCTTTGAGAACATTGGCACGGTTCGTTTCAAATCAGGCACTGTTTCTCTAACTCTGGTCAGCTTCCTGCTCAACTTTGACAGTTTTGTTGCTGTTTTCATGCAGGTGTTCTGGTTCGCCGTGGTGGGGACGCTGTGGAACAGCATTGGCATCGGCATCTCTCTGTTCGCCATATGCCAGATTCCGGCCTTTGGCGTGCAAGACATCAACCTCCAGGAGAACCTGCTTTTCTCTGCCATCATCTCGGCCGTGGACCCCGTGGCTGTGCTTAACGTGTTTGAGGACGTGTCTGTGAACGAGCAGCTCTACATCGTAGTGTTCGGAGAGTGCCTCTTCAATGATGCTGTCACTGTGGTGAGTGAGCGGACTGCTATTTGTTATTAAAACACTTGACTGTGAGCAAGGGGCAATTGCAAACTGTTCTTGTGTGTCAATTGTTTTGTTCCAGTGACAAATACACAGCCAGGTACCCAGCACGGCAGTGCAGTTTACTCTTCTGCATGTGCTCCACAAAGAGTATATATTTAGCATTTTACACTGATTTAAGAATATTTTTTGCTATTTCTCTCTATGTCACAGTCTCATACATGTAGTTTCCTGTGGAGACCATTTCAACCACCACCCACCATTTACAGACATGGTTAGGCATTTAATTTCATGACTATTACAATAAGCTCAGGTTTCATGAAATACTGGTCATATTTGTGTTTTCCCTTCTCTTCTCCGGGTTGCATGTACGAGGACAGAATGTGTGGGAGAGAACCGTCTGTGTGCTGGCAAGATTTCTAAACAGAAATTACCCAGGGAGGAAAAACTGAACTAAGGGAATGTTATACACATTAAACAAATGTGTCTATAAAGCACAATTCAGTCCGTTTGCTCAGATGCTGTCAAACCAGTTTCTGGTTGCAGTTACATTTGTTTGTGTGGGTTTGTCCACATGTAGTTTGTCCACAAACTCAGGGATTTAATAAACTCAGAGGAAAGACTCCCACAGCCATAAGAAGCAAACAAAACTTCATTTGCTGTTAATGTTTTCTCCCAAACAGAACAATAGTCTGACCTTGTTAATCTCAGAACTAATCTTTTACAGACAGGCCTCTTTGTTAGTGGTGGCTTTTCTATGTGCAAAGAATCTTTATTGTCTGTGTCTTGAACTGGATCTGATGGTCTAGCAGAACTTTTTCCACTTCATCTTGCATTTAAGTCGTTAATTATCTGCACACGATGATCCCTTTTTATCCAGTTTTGGTACACATCATGCATTTAAAGTTTAAAGTACTCAGTTTTGAGAAATGCAGTGAAATGGTGTGGCTAAATACGCCATCGGGTTCATGCGAGTCGATGTTAGTCATGTGTTTTCATGTAGCAAAAGCTTCATACTGCCCAGGCAGGAATGGTAGATTAAGGAGGAACAAAGCTGGTTACTTTACCTAATGCACCTTTTCCATGACTCAGTCAGTATGTTTGGTGAAAATCTGATTATCAAGTTGCAAACAATGCAGAGTAAATATTTCCAGTAAATCACTCTTATCTGGAAAGGCGTCATTAGAGGCCACAGCGCCTGACACCACACCTGACCTCTGACTAGCATATGTGGGATATGGTGCATAGGTGCAAAAAAGAAAGAAAGTGTGCATATTTATTTATTAATTTTTTAGGTGTTGTACAACATGTTCAGCTTTGTTGCGGAAATGCCGGTGGTGGAGCCGGTGGATGTGTTCATTGGAGTGGCGAGGTTCTTCATTGTGGGGCTCGGTGGGATGGCATTTGGCATCCTGTTTGGCTTTGTGGCAGCCTTCACCACAAGATTCACCTCCAAGGTCCGAGAAATCGAGCCACTCTTCGTATTCATGTACAGCTACCTGGCCTATCTGGTGGCAGAGCTGTTTGCCATCTCATCCATCATGGCGTGAGTAGGTTTTATAACATTTACAGAATTAAAGAAAGAAAGAAGAATAACAAAAAGTTTACCCAAATACTCCCCACAAACCCTCTGTGCCCATGTGCTTCTGCAGCATTATAACCTGTGCCCTCACCATGAAGTACTACGTCGAGGAAAACGTCTCGCAGCGTTCCTGCACGACCATCAGACACGTGATTAAGATGCTTGCCTCTATCTCGGAGACGCTCATCTTCTTCTTCTTAGGGGTCGTCACCATCACAACTGACCATGAGTGGAACTGGGGCTACATCCTCTTCACGCTGCTGTTTGCTTTTGTATGGAGAGGTCTGGGTAAGGAAATGACCGGCGTTATCTGTGTCGTGTTAAAGCTCAGGTTTTTGTTTGACTGCAGTTATCTAGTGGAGCAAAGGCTGAGAGCTACTGCTGCTACATGTGCAAAGAAATGCAAGGAAGACAGAAAGTGCTGCTAAGAAAATAAGCTGTGAATGTAAAACTGACAGGTAATCTTTTAATGTTGAATCTAGCCAACCAATATTGAGCCCAGTATGTCTTCTCAGTCTGTTTTGGTTTCCACCAAAAACCACCAAAACTTTGGTCAAAAACCGAGAGCTTAATGTTGTCAAAATGCTTGTTGAATCTGAAAGGAAATGTCCAGACTTCTCTGCAGATTTATCTCTACAAACAGAGTTTTTGGCAACATAATATAATATGCAGAACAGCTTTAAACTTGTTGATAATGAAACCTCTGATATTTTCTTGCCTCTCCCTCTCAGGTATCTTGGTGTTGACTCAGATCATTAACCCTTTCCGCACCATCCCATTCAACATGAAAGATCAGTTTGGTCTCGCATATGGAGGTCTGCGAGGTGCAGTTTCTTTCGCCCTTGCCTTCACACTTCCTGATACCATTGGCCGCAAGCAGCTCTTTGTCACTGCCACCATTGCAGTTATCCTCTTCACCGTCTTTCTTCAGGTAAGGGAACATCTGTGTAGGTATATTTTTAAGTCTGTATGCTCTGAATAACTTGAATGAAGGTGTTATTTCTTTTGTCCCCGCAGTGGAATGAGATAGAAAACGATTTTTTCTTTAAAATCACATTTAGGAGTGAGACAGAATCTTGGTGAGCTGTTTGGTGTCATTTATTTTTGTCCAGTTAAAAAACAAACAAACTGAGACCCGATTCAAAATTATATGTATTATATACACTGATAAACTCAAGCTTTTAATTTCTAATCATATACACTGTTATCCTTAGAGAAGAAATACAGAACATTTATTGTATGATATATAAAATGCATGTATGCATCTGAACTTTTACCTTCCAAAAAAGACATTTTACAAAGTTCAACCTCATGGCTGCTAAAATGAGGGGAAATTACTTTGGTTCTAAACTGTGTCTCTTATACTTGTAATCAAAAGTTTACACACAGTCATTATGAGCATGAATGCCATTATAATTTTGGGCATTTATTGATTTCTTTGAACTCTTCTTTTTCCAGGGTGGAATGATTGTACAGCATACATCTTTATTGACTTAAACAAATAAACAATAAAAAGGATTGGCTGCACAAGTACATACACCTTCACTAATATTTAAATGCCCATTACAAAGTTGTACGTCGACCACTTTTGGTAGCCATCAACAATTCTAGCTGGATATTTGATCACTCTTCTTGGCAGAGCTGGTAGAGATCATTTAAATTGTTGCACAGACCCGGCTTTTAAGTGTAGTCCACAAACTATCAATAGGGTTGAGGTCTGAGCTTTGAGGAGACTATTCCGGAAAGCCCGTTAGTCTCCTTTATCGATCCATCCAAAACCTGTTTTGATGTCTGTTTGACGTCAAAGGAGCTTGCAAAGAAAAGCGTCTGGACTTCTTTAAGTTACTTGAAGACGTTTCACCTCTCATCCGAGAAGCTTCTTCAGTTCTAAGGTCAAATGGTGGAGAGTCCCAGATATAAACCTAGTGGGAGTAACCCCCCACAGAGGGACAAAAGGACCCCCTGATGATCCTCTAATCGCCTGAGCCAAGGTGTGAAACTGGGTGTGGGTCCCAATCAGCCAGGGTTTCGGGTGAGTTCATTGTGAAACCTGGCCCCACCTTATCATGCGAATTCCTGAGGTCAGATGGCCCAGGATGTGAGTGGGCGTTAAGGCGTCTGGGGAGGGATCTCAAAACTGGATTATAGATGGCAGAGAGTTGGTGTCGTAAACCACCACCTCTGTTCAAAGATGGTCGCTCACAGTGGACATAGATGGCTTCTTTCAGAGGTGAAATTGAGAGGTGAAACGTCTTCAAGTAACTTAAAGAAGTCCAGATGCTTTTCTTTGCAAGCTCCTTTGACTACGATGACCTGGATGACTGAGAACCTTCATAGACATGTTTGTTTGGCATCATTTTCCTGTTATGAAACCCAGTTGTGTCCAAGTTTCAACCATCTGTTGATTTGAGCTGAGGTTGAAGAATTTGGAGGTAGTCCTCCTTTCTTAGTCCAGCCACTTTGTGCAGTGAACCGGAACCACTGGCAGTGAAACAGCCCCAGAGCATGATGCTACCACCACCATGCTTGACAGCTAGTACAGTGTTCCTATGTTTGGAAGCCAGTGCTTTACTTGTCCAAACATGCCTCTTGTCACTGTGGCCAAACACTTGTCCAGGAGCCATTTGGCCTTCTGGAGGGATTTTTAACTATCAGTCAAACTTGAAGGTGTTGATTTTGGAGTAGGGGCTTTTTTTTTATCGGTCAGCACCCTCTCATTGTGTCTCAACGCAAAACTTCCTTCACTGTAGAGAGTGAAGCAGCCATTTTTTTACAGCCATTTTCATTTCGTGGCAAGCTTGAGCCTCAGTGGTTGTTC
Source organism: Rhamphochromis sp. 'chilingali' (assembly GCF_963969265.1). Taxonomy (NCBI): domain Eukaryota; kingdom Metazoa; phylum Chordata; class Actinopteri; order Cichliformes; family Cichlidae; genus Rhamphochromis; species Rhamphochromis sp. 'chilingali'. The sequence goes on from NC_137941.1 coordinate 21,286,470, forward strand.
CTGAACATCCTAAATAATTTCATCTCATCTGAGGATGACAGTTTGGGTCTTCTTCCAGACCTCGTCGAAGCTGTGACACATGTGAATAACTTGACTTAACTTTAATCTGCTGCTTTTTAGAAATGAGAGACGTTTCTAACTTGTAGCTGTAGCTACAACTACAAGTTGTAGTTAATAACTAATTTCTTGTTTTTCAAAGGGTGTGTATCCATGTATGGGTAACCCTGGAAAAAGAAATTATTAAAATCCCCAAATTACCATAACATTCATGTCTATGATGAGTATATGAACTTCTGGCCACAACTGTATCTACAACTCTAGTGTTCGAAGTAATTTGTGTTTTTCTTTTTTCCCTCTTCCCCACAGGGCATCAGTATCCGACCTCTGATTGAGTTCATCAACGTCCGAAGAACAAACCGCAACCTTGAAACCATTAATGCAGAGATTCACTGCAGGGTAAGTCACAGACTGCATGCATGTATCGGACAGTACATTTCTGCGCACGGTGCTGACAGATCGCGCTTTGCTCGCAGCTCATGGAGCATACAATGGCAGGCATAGAGGATCTCTGTGGGCAGTGGAGCCGCTTCTACTGGAAGGACAAGTAAGATTTTTTTGGTGTCGCGGTTTAATCTTTTGTCAGTAAATTAGCAGATATTGCTCATCAGATCTAATGAGTAGTGAATAATACTGTATGATTCACAGTAACAACAATAAAACAAACCCTCACAAACCCTCCTCATTCCTGCTTCTTGTTACCACTGTTCTTTTATGCCACAAACACTGTATGCGAAAGTTTGAGTCCATCTGATTTGCAAAAATTCTATATGTCAACTTGTTTTTACTATTGACTATTTACTATTACTATGCTTTCATGCATACTTAGCAACTGATCAGCAAAAAAGGGCTTTCTGAAGGTTATTCATATTAATACTTTATCTACAGTCTTTCAGGCAGTTCAGCAGGATGCTGATGTCAAACTTAGAATACATAATTAGGCATAATTATCTGCAACTGGCTGAAAATACAGTAACTCAAATGTGTTGATGGGATGCTGGGAAAGTCCAGTAGCACCACATATACAGATAAAACATACCTCATAATTCACAAAAGATTCTTTACATTACATGCCTACACAAATTTAGCGGTTTTGACAGTTTGACTGATATGCAAATTTCAAAGCTGAATGTTTTAAATAATAAAGCCGGTAATGCCTTATTTTTCTTGTTGTCCACAACTTGCATGAAAACACCAAAAACTATATAAAAACCGTCCGTGAAATTCTTCTTTCTCTCAATGTCAGGTTTATGAAGTTTAACAACAGAATCCTGCGTAAGATCCTCATCCGAGACAGCAGAGCAGAGTCCAGTATTGTGGCGCTCTATAAAAAGCTAGAGCTGCAGAATGCCATGGAAATCCTGGACACGGCGTCCGGAGACATCAGCGCTGCTCCTTCCATCGTCTCCCTCTCGTACGTATGACTTTTGCACTGATCACATCACTCTCCCTTCTACCTGTCAAGACCAAATGTAGAGCTACTAATGATTGCTTATTATTTTCTAAAATCAAGCGAGGAAAAGAAAAGCTCTTCTAAACTCCAGAAAAAGTTCCTGGCTGCTGACCTGAGGAACATCCACGACATCCTGTCCAAGAACATGTACAAGATAAGGGAGCGGGTAAGATGAAGAAAGGATCTTTGCTGTATGCTCTTTTTTTGGTTTCTGTTTAGTTTGTCTGTCACTGTGTCAGAAAGTAGCTGCGAATTTTTAATCAAATACTGCACTTAAATAGTTGATTTATGCTTGTGGTAGTTCTTCCACTTTCTTTTCACTTTGGAGCAAATGTTGTGCTTAATCTTTGCAACATTTTATTGAAATGACACTAAAGGCCTATACAATAAAAAAACTATACCTATAGTTAAACAATAAACTCATTAAAACAGCAAACTAGTTGGAAGCACCTGTCATATTTGACATGTTTGAGTGCTGAGCAGAAGGAGGTGAAGAACAGAAGAAGCTGTTTAAATTCCAGACAGGTTAATATAATATATAATGTATAAAAAGCTTCCTTTTTACAATAAAGCAATTTTTGTATCTTTGATTCATTTAATTACTTAATCTGAATTATTACATTTTGCTGATATACTTTTTGCAGTTTGAAATGTTAAGATCTGTACATGTCATTCATTTTTACATCAACGTTTCTTTAGTCTGAAGTTGGTGACGGATCTCTTCAGTAACGATGGAGCAATTTCCAGCTACACTGACATGAATAATACACAAAAACTATCACTACCATAGTTTGATGTTAGCGGGTTTTTTTTGTTTGTTTTTTTTAATATCAATGGTTATTTGTAGAAAATGTAATTTAATGTATAAGTTTGCCATTTGCGTTTTAAGCGTTGTCATTGTCAACTTTTGCCAGATGACGGCACATCTCAGAAGTGTGAAACTCGAACCTTTGTTTGTTTTGCATACATGGTAACGTAGTTCAGCATCAGCTTTGCACATGCTCAACTGCTTAAAAACGATTAAAATCCCCGATAAAGATGACTAAAATAAAGCCACGTGCAGCTGCACCTCTTTGCATTTTACTTGAAAAACATGAAGTTTGAAAAATGTCCGTTAATTTGACACAAACAAGAAAAGCACCCCTCGATGTTGTTCTGTTTCTCATACCGACGATCCCACCAAGTGAAACTCGGTGCTGTTTTGCATAGCCACAGGCAGTGGCCAGCAGTACTTTTCCATTAGTGGCATGACATCGCCCTTTTAACAGACTCTTTGATGCTTTGATGGAGTTTCTTCTGTGGTTTCACAGTTTATCACATAGCTTTATCAATAGCTCCTTGTTTCAAGTCTTTTTTTCACATATTTGTGATTCTTTCACACTAAACTGACGTCACCGTGTCACTATTAATTTATTTTTAAAATGCATTATATTTGATAAAAATGCTAACTGTAAACCGTGTTGGCTTCTGGTGACATCATACAGGCCCATAATATTGTCATGCGACCTCTTTATAAAACACAGTGGTGACCTTTGGAGGGTTTTAAAGGCAGCTGTGTTTGTTTTTGGTTTAACTAATGGCTGCAGGTCAGAACCAGGGGTGGGTTTACTGCATGGAACAGGTTAAGGTAGCAGTCCACATACAGACACCTACCCCTGCCTCAAACAGGTGTTTCCAGTTTTGGTGGCGTAACCTGAGCTTTAAACAATGCAGTCCCCACTAAGAGCGTCTGAACCGTCCATTCGTGGGAACCTCTGTTGTCCCAAGTCCCTGGCATTGACAGTGGTCATGGATTTTGTTTATGGAGTTTTTAAGTCTATGTCTTCACTGTGTGTTTTCCGTGTGTGGTTCTCTGACTTTCTGTTATTTGTAATTAGATAATTAATTTATGTATTTGGACTTAGACGGTGGCATACAGAGGAAAACATGCTCTGCCCAATGACAGCCAGACCAGAGAGATACTGATCAGGCGCCATGCCACCATTCGACGAAGCCTCCGACCTCGTAGTTGTCAGTCATCGGTAAGCTACCTTGCCCAATTTATTTGTATTATTTTAATTAATTATTTATTTTGTTGGGAGCGTGGGTTGGGATTTTCGGTACATCCCCGGGGTCTTAATTAGAAGTACTTTGGGCAAATAACAGTCACAAATGTTCTTTTTGAGCTGATTATCTCACACATGAAATTCAAACACTAGATTAAATGTTCTCACCACTTTTCATCAAGTTTTTTCCCCATTGTTATTCTTAGAACGTGCCCAGGACACACAAGTATTTCTCGCTTCCTGCTGGAAAGAGTCTGGAGTCAAGATTTGATGCTGCGAGGTGGCACTACACAGGTAAACTGAGATTATCTTTGAAATCCCTTAACACAACCTTACCCTTCATATAAATGAGAATAAATGATGAAAACGTCACTTCCTTACAAAGTTTGGAATTTTTCAACCTGATTCGAGCCTTAATTCATCAGAACTGAAATGAATTGTCTTTTCTCAGCAGTGTGCACAGAACAAATGAAGTGCTTTGTCGATAATTCATCTGAATCTTAGGAGCGGGACTCCCTTTACAATTCTGTCTGTATATGAAACCCCTGCACTACAAGCTGTTTTCATTTTCTTGTCCCACTCTTCCTTTTTCAGTTCATCTCACTCTCATTACTACAGAGAGATCTGTCTGGCCCGGAAGCTGCCGCCAGTCCCCCTCCGAGACCTCCCCAAAACCGCTGCCTCGATTCTTGCTTACGCTATCTGCCATTATCTACTAGAAATGGAGTCAAATATAAATGAGGATGTGGTCCAAGCTAGTAAATGATCTCCCTGGTATCAGAAAACCACCCCCAAAACTATTAATAAGACTTTGTCAGTCTCATTAATGTCACAGTATGTGTCTCCTGAAAAAACAGAAACCCCCTCCCCAAAACAGAGCGATGTGCACATATAAGAATGAACCAAAAGGGAGAGCTTGTAGATATCAATCTACATTCAAGACAGCAGCTTGACAACTAGATTTTTATCACAGAAGCGTAACGTTCGTGGTTCAACAGCAGCTTTAAGAGGCTGTTCTTCAAAATGTCGAGTTTTTACCAGCAGGTTATGGCATGAAATTGAAAACAGGTTCAGGTTAGTTTGTTCTTGTGGTTAGATTTGTTCTGCAGCAAGCCATCCATCCTACCATGTACACTCTCAGTGCAAACACAACAGACAACAAATAAGCATAGTACAAAATACTGGAAACAACAACTAATAATAAGCATTGTGTAACCCACACAGTAACAAAGCTATAATTTGTCCATTCGACCAATGGCAGCTAGAACAAAGCACTTGTAATGCTCATTTGAATGATTTGTACCACTTTGTTGGTTTCTTGAGTGGCTGGTTTGTGTATTGCTAGAATTTGTAGGATGGCATCATTTCACCTTCCTTTCATAAAGGTAGGTTCAGTGGATCCTTTGCTAAAGGAAACGATTGAAAAGCACTGAAGCCTTTTTCCTTATGTTAGGGTTCAATTCAAGCAGCAAGGCTTTTTGAGGACTTATCTGTGATCCTAAATTGACTGTAGGAATAGATGTGAGTGTGTGTGGCTGTTTATCCTCATGGGTTAGCTCTATGATGGTCGCAGAATTGGGCTTCAACCAGATGAATGAAAATGGATGAATAATTTACCCACATTATTCGTGGACAACAAAACTTGAACAGTTTTGCCTTCCTCATGAAGCGTATAAACCGGCACTTGTCCAACACCACTATGAGGTCAACATTTATGATGTGAGTGCAAACGCATTGCCATGAAATGTTTAGCTCCACGATCAGGTCAGCATCTGATTTGTGAATCAGCACAGGTAAGGTTTAGGACATTGACTTTACCTGTACTTTGTGATTGAGTCTACTTGACAAGTTGTTGGTATAGTAGTTAAACATAACCATGTTGTCATAGTGAGCGTGTTAGTATGAGTGTACTTTACCATTTTATTTTTTGTTTTCAATCTCATCCCAGATGATCATGAGACCCTATCAGAAGTTGCCTACCCATCTCAACGCTCCCGGTTTGGCAAGCCCGCACGCTCCTCCTCCTCCAAAGCCATGATACCTCTGCACAGGCTGGGCACTCTGGAAGAAGTGCCATCTACTGATGTTCTGAATGAAGAGAGCAGCAGTACGGGGGAGGGTGTGTTCAGGACAAACTCCTCCTACAGTGATTCCCGCGTGCCTCGTCCTCGCCGCTTAAATTCCTCATTTGATGATAACAACAGTTCAGTGGACGACTTAAGAAATGTTCACGAAGAAGACGGCGTAGAGCAGGTGGGGCAGCGTCAGCCTTCGTCTCCAGCGCCAGGCTGGGAGGCTGAGTCCAGAGAGACCACGGCTCGAAACCCTCTGCTCAGGCGGCCTCAGTGGAACCCCAAGAAGAAATAAAAGTGGTGCAGCTGGACTGTCTCCACCTAATCAAGCAGCTGGAAGTTTCTGCTTATGACTGTAAGCTCAAATAACTTTAAAGACATTTAGAATAACATTGAAGGTGTCTTCATTACTCATTAGAGGTAAAACGGTCTTCAAAATGAGCCAAAATGGACTAACGCTTCAGTGTCACACTCCTCAGAAGCACAGTGAACTGTAGCAACTGTACTGTAAATAAACTGTGAGACTTTTTACACATGTACTTATTTTAACTAGTCTTAGAAAATAATTTTAAATGTCTTTTTTTCTTCATGTAGGAGTTTTTAAATGTGGAAGGTGAGGTTAATTAAACTATGTTATTATACATTTGCCCTTTGTGTAAATAGGATAGTTTTTTGTATTTTATTGTCTGTCTTGTGTGATAGTTACATGACTGAAGATGTACATTTTGTGTGTATATAAATGTTTTTTAGTCAAACAAGCTGTTGCTGCGCAGTACAAAGTACTTTTTGAATGCCTGACAATGATAGTCCCTCTGGCCCAGCTGCTTTCCTTTATTCTGTAATAAATTTTCTTTGTTGAAAGTTCTTATAAGTTTTAAGGTTTGTGACACTGAATAAAATGATGTCAGATATTAAAAGTGAATGTTTTTAATATGGTTAAAAAATACAATTCAGGAGACAGACACAAAAGTACAAACTGTTTATTTGCTGTAGCAGTTTTTTGGGCCTTAGTGTGGCAGGTCTAGAGATAAATGAGATAAATGTATAAGAGAGCGTTTCCGATTGTTCCAGAGAGGTGCACTATGAAGGAAGTTCAACACAGCCAGGCTTTCTCTGAGTTAGCTGGCTTGACAAAACCTATGATGGCGGTTATTAACTTTGTCTGCCAAGTCGGACTTTCTGCTTCAGGCTCCGTGTGCAGTTACATAAAAAGGGGTGTTTCACATGTCACATGACACTCATCCCGCACAACAGGATCCCTGTGAGCGCCACCTACTCCAACCAGAAACGACATCAGATGATGACTGACTAGTGATGAACAATCTATAAACAATACCAACATGTAAAAGTGAAAGACAAGACAGGAAATGAATGCTGCAGAAAATCTGCTTATTTAGTGCAGAGAGTGGTAGAGTACACATTTTAATTCAAGTTAATTCTTTTAATATTGAGTGCACTGTCATTTCTAAAGTGATGGCTGCACGTTAGAACTGTGAAACTTTTCAGTTTATTGCTTGAACAGGTAACCTTGTTCTGTGTGCGTGAGAGAGTAAAAGAGGCTAAATAGATTAAAACCAAGTATAAAAAGGTTGACATTTTCTGCATCATGAATGCATGCACAGTGACATCGAGTTATGTGTTTCATCTCACTTCATATTACACCTCTCTGGCTCTGGTGATGCAAGTAAACCGGTGTTGAAAATAATGTTATAAAACTTAAAAATAGTGAATAACAAATATGCATTTAAGCCTCTAATTAGGTAAATTAACAAATCTCTATTCTTTATGATCAGTCAAAGAGGAACATTAGATCAGATACTGCTATAACGACCATTTCGGATACTTTGCATTAGAATAAAAAACAAAAAAACCCATTGAGGTAAAATGTGTAAAAATCAAACTCATACCAAAAATGTAATAGCCTGCCTTTGACAGTCATCTTTTTAATTTTTATTTAATGAATTAAGTATTATTTCAATTAAATCACCCTCCTCTTCGGGCATGTAGTGCAGACCTGCTTTCATCAACTCCAGCTAAATTGCAGTGGTTACAAAACTTCATTAAAAACAAAGTCATAAAAATACAGTCATAATCCAGTAGTTTGTGCCCAAAGGTTGCTGTCAAACGTCAGCATTTTGCAGCAGTGTCTTCATTCCTACAGTGCACGTGACTTTTGATTCACCTGTCCCCGAGACGAAGACTTCAGTGCTGGTGTGATTGAAACGTCACAATATTTCCACCCTGTGATGTCATCGCACCAACAGAAGGGCTATCCTGTTTAAGAATAACACGTTCGAGTTGGCTTCACCGTTCCCTCGAGGAGTCTGCTGTTCATTGTCCCAGCTGGTCTCCTGCAATTAAGAGCACTTCTTTGTGATTTCAAAATTCATTTAGAGTTTCTGAGTTTGGCTGTTTTTGTCATCTCCCTCGCGTCCCATTTGGGAATTCTGATGAGTAGTAAAGCCACAGCTGCGAGGGCCAGCACCACTCCTAGACTTGGGGGGCCGCAAGGGCTGAACTCTTGCGCCAAACCAGACAGGAGAGGAGCCAGGATTCGACCCACAGCTGTAACTGACTGCCCGGCTCCAATCAGAGTCCCGCTGGCCTGGACCCCGCCCCTCTGCAGCTCCAAATCTGTGATACATGTCCGTCCGATAGTGGTAGAAATGGCAAAGAAGGTGGAGGTGAGCAGCACTTGCCAAACATTCGGCGCAGCAGCATAGAGGAAAATAAGCGTACAGGTGAGCACCGTCGAATGGAGCAGTAAAGCGGGCATGTTGTTCTTATACAGCTGCGTGACTGGCCCCACCAGGAACCCAGCCAGGGCCCCTAGAGTGCTGCTGTAGCTGATCAGGTAACCGGTCATTTTTGGTTTGAGTGAAAAGCGCTCCTCCATGGCCAGAGAAAAGTTACTGTAGTAGAGCATGATAGCTATGGCCATCAGAAGACGCACAAGGAAGAGGTCCCACATGTCAGATGAGGCCACTATGTGGATCCTGGAGCCTACTGAGGACAGCTGTTTCCAGACTGGCTGAAGAAAAGACACATCCCTCCACCTGAAACCACCTTGATGCTTTCCAGGAGATGTAGACTCTTGCTGCGTCTCTGCTGTCAGCAATGGGTGGTGGCTATTTGTATGAGAACCATTCTGTACAGATTTACTAAAGTGGTTTTCGTGATACCCTGCACTCGTGTCGTTTCTGCAGACAGTGTCATTACGGTCAGCCAGAGTCTCACTCTGTGGTATCATCCATACGAGGCCTGCAATGACAGACACGCTGTATTGACATACATTTTAATTTTTACCTTCATGAACTCAGTTTATTAATCTCATTTTCCAACTCACCAGCATTAATAATGAAGATGGCTGCACAAGTAAAAGAGGATGTATAAAAGCCTCCTTCACGCTCAGTTAGGTAGCCACCCACCACAGGGCCCAGGATGAAGCCCACGCTGGAGGCGGCATTGAAATGTCCCATCACTAGAGGGCGCTCTGAAGCAGACACCAGGTCAGACAGCAGAGCTCTGCAGATGGAGAGTGAGTGCTTGAACAACCCTGAAACAGAAGACACACTGAGAAGAGGCAGCAAAATAACAGTCTACTTAAAAGGCTCTCAAGCCACACAACTGTTAATATTTAATCTAAGATTAATTTATTAATCGGATTATATCTAATATAGGTAAGTGGACGTGATAAAATGTGCTGAAACCAAGGTGCAGAGAGCCCTGCCGTTTTCTAATGAAACTAAGCAAACAAAAAAAGCTGCTAAGCATTTATATTTCTGAGTATATGGTAGGTTTGAGTTCATAACATGAAGCTTTAAAGCTTGGTCAGTGGAAGGATGCTGATAAATATCCTTCAATGCAGGACACTGGAGATTATATGAAGAAAAAAGCAAAACAAAACCTCAGGCATGTTATGTAGAGCTGTGAAAAAGTACTTCACCCCTTCCTGCCTCCTGCATATTTGTCACACTTACATGTTTCAGATCATCAAACACTAGAGGTGGGAATCACCATACATCCCACGATACGATATTATCACAATACTTAACGCACGATACGATATTATTGCAATTTTTTTTTATATTTTGCGATATTCAGATTCTGTACATAAAGGTAAACTTTATCAATATTCATTTTATCTAATATCAAAGTCTCGCACTCAGTCTTTCTCTCATTTCAGTCAGTTTTATTGTTGACAAACTGAACGGTTTGTATTACAGTCTAGTCCAACTTAACTGAATGCAACCATCTGGTACAATTATAGCTATTCTGAACTATGCAATTTATGAAAACTATGCAGCCCCTTCAGCAACTGAAGAATTTGAAAGTAAAATAAAACAAAATATAATTTTACATTAAATAAAAAAGTTTTAAACTTAATTAAAATAAAACATGTCTTAAATTAAAATAAGTAAACTGACATGTTTATTGCTGCCAAAAAAAAGTTAAACACATTTGGACAGTGAAGGAATGTCAGGATTCTTGCTCAGAAAAAGGATCAACATGCTCTGAAGTCAGAGCACAAAAACCTTTTTTGTAACAAAATATCGATTTCTGCTGTCCCTGTATCGATACGTTATTAGCAAACAAAATATCACGATACTACACAGTATCGATTTTTCCCCCACCCCTATCAAACACAGTTTAATATTAGACAAAGATAACCCCAGTAAATGTGAAATGCAGTTTTTATTCATTGAGGGAAAAAAGGTATGAGATAAATCCTTTTCTAAGGTATGGATATGTGACTTAGCTGATAAACACCAGTGATGCGCCCCTTTGAGGTTTCTGACTTACCCACAGGTATCCGTGCAAGTACAAACAAAGCGATGCTGGTGGACATCCCCAGCAGGCCGTAGCCTAGAGCGCTGAGCTGCAGGCAGGTCAGCAGAGAGTACCTCCGACCCACCACGTCGCTCCAGCTGCCCTGCCAATCACACAGAGGAAATGAAACACAACCACAGAAAAAATGTAAACGTTTATAATTCCCGAACTCATTTTCAGCGGTGAGATGACGGATATTTCCACAGCCCTGCCAAACATCTGAAAAGAGGGAGTTGATGCTAAATTGCTCGAAGATTCATGACAAATACTGAAAAACCGAAACAAACAGAAAGCAGACAAAAATATACCAAATTAAATTCTGTTTCTGATCTGTGAATGTTAGTCTGAAAGATCAGCTGACTCGAGAAATATCCTAAAACGCTGCATTTCCTCCATCGAGGCTGTCACACAAGTCTTTATTAGATTCTCTCTCTCTCTCACACACGCATACAAGCATCTGATGAAATAACACAATTAGGGCCAGTTGAGATGGGTGGGATTATCATAGAGACCCAGCTGTTCACATATCCCTACATTTATCAGGAATCAGCCGGTCTGAATACAGGAACTAACAGATGACTCCTTATCTGTTTAATTTGTCCCATGACCCCTGAGAATTTAAACCAATTTCAAGACCTTTGGATGGGCAGGAAAGTTGCGTGTCCAACTTCAGATACGACGCTTATTGTGTGGCATTTGAATGTGGTTCTGATTTGATTTTTCATCATGGCACCCAAAGGACTGCACAGATAAAACAAAGTCTCTCCCCCAGTATTCAATTAGCAGTGGAGAAAAAGGGTAAAAATCTATTTCTGTGTGTATATAAATTTGTACAACTGGGGCTAAGTAGGAGTGTCTTGTGTGTATGAAGGGATGGAGACTGGGTGCATTGTGTGACCTAAAACAGACAGTGTTTATTGTTTTCATGAAATTCCAGGGATGACAAAGAATGTCTCGACCAAAATGGTTGCAGAGTTAGTACTTACAACTATAGTGCTCGAGAAAAGCTGCAAGATCCCATACGTAGATCCTGCAACAGAAGATTTGCTCAAGTTTACATTTTAAATATAAAAAACACAGAGCAGACATCGCACGCGCTGAGATCCAGTGAGTCTAATGCCACTTTTTGCAGATACTAGACATAACTTCTTTTTTAAAAAACATAAGCAGACAGTGACACATGGGGAAATTTAGAAATATTGTGTCAGAGTTTTCCCCAGCATAGCGACTCTGAATCCAGTGATATCTGCAGCATAAATGGCACAGCGACATCACAGCTGTGCAGAGGAAGGCCCAGAGTCAGGGTAAGTCTTTACAGTAAATCACTCTGTATATACACTACTGCACTGGCAACTTTATTAGGTATGTCTACTTACTAGCAAATATGTAATCAGCCAAACTCATGGCAGCAACTCAAAGGCATGTAGACATGGTCAAGATGACCTGCTGAAGTTCAAACTGAGCACCAGAAAAGGTGATTTAAGTGACTTAGAATGTGGCAACTGTCTTGAGGGTTTACAGAGGATGGGCCGAAAAAGAAAATATCCAGTGAGCGGAAGTTCTTTGGGTGAAAATGTCTTTACACCCTGTCTGTCTGTCAGAGGAGAATAGCCAGACTGGTTCAACCTGATACTAAATAACCACTTGTTATAACCAAGTTATGCTGAAGAGCATTTCTGAAAGTATAAGACTTTAAGCGAACTTGAAGCAGATAGGCTACAGCAGCAGAAGATCACACTAGGTACCACTGCTGTCAGCTAAGAATAGAAAACCAGGGTAACATTTTGCACAGGTTCCTCAAAATTGGACAACAGTTCAGGTGGTGGTGGATAACACACCACGTCATGAAGTTCAAATCATCTAAAACTGGTTTCTTAAACATAGCAATGAGTTCAGTGCTCTCAAATGACCTCCACAGTCACCAGATCTGAATCCAATAGAGCACCTTTGTGGTGGAACGGGACATTCACAGCACAGATGTGCAGATTTTGGTGTATTGTGCCAAGACAGACCAAAATCTCTGAGGAATGTTTTCAGCTGCTGTTGAATCTGTGTCACGAAGAATTAAAGCACTTCTGAAGGGTAGTAGAAAAGTGCACCTAATAAGGGGCCTGATGACTATGGCTATTATTATTCGGCTCATCTTTCAACAACACAAGGTCCTGACATACTGCTAAAAAACTATTATTCAATTGATGTATAACAATAAAAATAATCACAGAACATGGCACTGGGACATTCCCATATTATATTGTGCATACAGTGTGCTGAAGTGAGGATTAAACAATATATTATTGAGAGTGTTTGTTTGATTGTTTTGTCACTTGTAGTCTCCACAGCCTTCCAGTCTGCTGTAGATTTATTCACTTTTGTGTCACTGTAAGGTTGGTGCTTGCAGTACACCAGCTGCATAATTTAAACAAATGTATGTTATGTATTGCGGAAACAACATACCTACAATACCGGCCACAGTGGGACTTGCTCCAAGAGCCTTCACGTGATGGCTCAGCAGTGGGATGATCATGCTCACCCCAAACAAGTCCTGTAAAGAAATATGGAGGAACAAAGGTGGAGTGAGGCCGACAGGAACATGCAAATCAAACATGGTGTCCAGCATACAGCAGTCTGTGGCCGGATTCAGCAGCCACATAGAGTTGTTGCTCATCCTGTTTTTCCTGCACCGCTGAGATCAGAGCAGCTCTCCGAGCCAAAATCTTGATTGAAGTCACACAGCAGCTCATACAGTGTTCCTGACCCAGTCCATTACAGAAATTACTTAACCTTCAGTAGCTTTACTGTGCCAGTGCTGCACAGTGCCAAATAAATCTGAGCTGACTGGATCCCTCTAGTCATCTCTAATTGGATGCTTGTTTAGCCAGGTATGACAAAGTTATTTCTCTAAGGCACGACTACAGGCGAGCTCTTAAAATAACACCTTTAGAATGATCTAGACTTGTAGATCAACTTTGCATTACAGTACTGACAGCGATGCTTTGAAGAGGTAACGCCAAAAACATTAGGAAATACCTTCATCTTAATTTCTTTTAGTAGCCAAGCATTACAATGGTTATTATAAAAGGTCTTGTAGATACATGACAGCTGTCTCCAGCAAGGATTTCCAAGAGCACCACAGTCGTGCTGAGTCTAATGCTCTATAAACAGACTTTGGACCGACACTGTGCTTAATACATTCACATCCAGTCAAAGCAACTGAGTGCAGAAGCTCTAGAGTTTCCTTTCTTTGGGCTTCAAAAATTATAAACGTGGTGCAGAAGTTAATTTTTCAGTACGGGACAATTATGACGCGTAATAAGGGCTATTGTGAGAGTTTGATTCAGGTTAAAGAGCTCAGGTTTATTATTTGCATGTTGGAAAACTCATTTTAGCTTGCAACTTCCTTGAACTTTTCCCCCTTTATTATTTGTATAAATAATAAATGTCTTAATGTATTCTATTTTTTTGCTAAAATAACAAAAAACAACAAGTAGACATTATACAGAGTTTTAAATATGAAAAGGAAGGGATTAAAAAGCCCCAGCATGTTTTACACCATCATACCTGAGTTACGAAAGCATGACTAGGAAACAGCACACCTAAAAAAACACCGAACTGAGTGGGGTCATCTCTCAGTGAGGCACTCACCATGAAGCCCACCACATAGATACATTTTATAATCCTCTTCCGTCTTCTGTCTTTCAGTAATAAAGTGCTACATTTCTGGTTGATCATCCTCCCGCTTTGACAGCACGGCTACAGCCAAGGCGGAAGCGCTCATCCGCTCTAACTATCCAAACAGAAGCGGTGGTCTCATAAGGACGGGGTGATCGCAAGCTTCCGGGTTTTATCTGCGTGAGAAAACGTGTCCGATGTGTAAGCTGGTTGTCTGTAAATAAGACTATCGAGTTTTCGACCTACGATAAACTTGACTTTTTAAGTCTGGGTTCATTTAAGAGTTGCTGAACCGACGCGTTGGCTGGTCTGAAACACCTATAGATGGTATAACCCACTGACGTCACAAAATATGAGCTTTCCCCGTCATTTTCCCCAATAATTTGTGGAAAATCATAAAGCGTTTTTATTTATACCTGTTTAGAAAAAAGGTTTAGCCTTTATCTTAAATTATTTTAATTTGTTTTGCATTTGTTATGTTATATATTTGTTATAGCTACTAAAAAACGGCAGATATTTTCAGCACTGTAGATTGTAGTCTAACCCACCTAATGTTGTTACTTAACTCACAGCAACACTGCGTCTCGTATCGGATAGATAGTATTAACAGTGTCGTAGAGTTTTGTTGAAAGATGTTTAGACTTTATCAGAGAGGGAGGTTTACTTGTACGCCACCTGCTGGGGTTTCCAAAACATTGCAACAGACACTTCAGCAGAATTTAAATTAACGTTTAAAAAAATGTGAACGAGAGACCTATTGACCTATTAGACAACGTCTGGCCAGAATGAAGAAGCTAGCTGGTAAAGTATGCAATTCACTATATGTAGTCATTAAATTCAATAATGATTGAAACTTGACTATAACTTATTCAAGTTTCCTGTAATATTTGTAAGTGTGCTTGGATATTACTTTGGTAATTAAGCATTGTTAGTTGCTATATTTCCATATAACAGCCTTGCTCCCACCTTATTACCTTATTATTAGAGTGCCACCAAAAAAAATCCCTATAGATCCATGTATATATAAATGCCACTTGTTTTGCACATATTCAACTCTGTATATTTTATATATTTTATTATTATTATTATTATTATTATTATTATTATTATTTTTTTTTTTTTTTTTTTTTTACTATTTAATTTGTAAAAATGTGTATACACACACACACACACACACACACACACACACACACACACACACACACACACGTAGGAAAATATTTAGTATACACATCCAGAAATGCATACACTATTATATATTGTACATATATTTATTAGTTTCAGGTTGGCCATTCTTGTATTTTGCTCGTTTGTGTTGTTGTGTTTGCACATCTCTGTTGCTTGTGGGGCTCGCACACAAGAATTTCACTCGCATGTGCTGTGCCAGTGTGCCTGCACATGTGATGTGACAATAAAAAAGTGATTTGATTTGATTTGATTTGATTTGATTTGTACAGATAGATCTATATACATGTACATGGTTACATAACCTACAAACTTTTCTAGCACATTGTGCAAACATAGACTGGAAATTGTGCTCAGAGGCTTCCAAAACGTCAAAAAACACCCCCAAACCAAAACCAGTACATATATATCTATATATTTAGGTTTCAGACAAGAAATAATGATATCTGATAAAACTCTGATTTGAACTTTTGATCTTTTTGATGCTAACACACATACCGAACCTTTGAGTGAGTGTGGCCTGGATCACATCAGTGTGTAAATTAGACAGAGTCCCCTTATAGTTTTACTGCTAAATATTCCCCCCAGATGCTAAACCGGCACTTCCTCTCAACTCACACTGAGCATGAATACAACAAAATTATATTTCCGAAAACATCAGTGGAAGATACATTTTAACTTACATTTTAGCACAGTTAAAAGAAGTAACCGTGTTATTTACTTTTACATTATTAAAGGCTGCATATACTTTTTATAATTCCAGTGTAATAGAAAAAATGAGATCTGTATCAAAATGTCTAAAACGATGAAAAAAATAGTTGCTTTAAAGAGTTTGTGTGACCTCCTTTGTGTGATCGCTTCAATTTGTATAAAGTAATTTTTAACTTCCTATTGTGTCTTATTGCATGAGGTCTGGTTAGTAAAAGTCATTTTTATATAGATTATACTTGTATGAATCAACTGAAAATCAGCAAAGAAGTTGCATGAAAGGCTTCATTTACAGTAATTTGTAACACTCTGTTGGCGTTAGTCACTGTTGTGTGTGTTTATGTGTGTGTGAGTGTTGGGGGAGACTTTACTCCTCTTCTGTCCTTTCGGTCTCACCCTGCCCTGACATTCCTGTGCAGAGACTGGGTGTCCAGTTGCCACCGGTTATTTTGGTGTTAATTCCTTCCCTTCATACTCTCCAAATGCTGCACACACTCTGCTCCATAGTAGAGTGAAGCAGCCGCTTAGAGCCAGAAACCAAAAATAGCACAGGGGTAGGGGGGTTCAGACCCCAGTGGAGGATCTAAAGGTGTCACATGGACAACTTTGTCGCCCCATAACACAGACAGAGAGACGGGAGTGGTGTTAAGGTCCAGCAGCCCAACAAAACCTAGCTGAACTTATCTCACTCGCTGGATATAACACATAACAAGAGGAGTGACTGGATCTGACTCAGCTTGTCACATGCACTAGTTGGAGGGGAAAGTCAGACTGAGTGTGGGCATCCTGTAACTAAGTGGCTGATCAGTCCTGGACCATGAAGCTTAGAGTGGCGTTGTTCTTCGCAGGGCTCTTTGGGGCGTTGGCAACTGTGTTCATCCTTCTCTCTTTTGGAACCGATTACTGGCTGCTGGTTTCAGAGAGCTGCCAGTTAAGGCCTAATGAATCTGCTGGCCCAGGTGGCGTGACCATAAAGGTGAGTTTTTGACCTTAGAAGAGAGTCCGGTATAGTTTATTTTAAGCTGAAGATCAGGTATGTGTTCATAGCTTTTACTGTTTACATGTGAAGTCTGTGGAACCAAAGAGAAAAGAGTTGTTCTTCCTTTAAGACAAGAAATAAATCCAGCAGATTGTTGTTTTGCACCATATTTAACCTCTTAAAGGTGAACTGTGTATTTCCAGTCTATACAGGTTAATGGTGGATCTTTAAATTCAAATTTGATCAGTTGTTTCAATAAGTCTTTCAGTAGTAGGATTGCAGGGTGGAAAGGCATCCCCGTAGGACCTACTTGTGTAATAAGACACTGTTTAATGTGGCGTGTGTGCAGCTATGTAGTGATTGAGTCACCGAGTGTAACATTTGGCCCCCTATGATTGAAATACAAATACCAGCAGTCTCAGTTAGTGTATTAAATATCACCGACTAACAGCATACTTAAGTTTTCAGGGTTGGCACTGTTGCTGGAATCAAGACATGATGGCAACACAATAAAACCAACATGTTTATATATACAGATATAGCTGCCCTGTATGTCAGCTATTTGGCCTTCTGGCAACTCCAACCTTTCAGCCTGGATCACTTTCCTTATTTTTGCAATCATTTGGCCACACACTTACTCTGCATGACATCCCTATGTCCTTGCTTTAGAGCCTGGTGAGTTGGATCAGTGAGTCATTATCTCACTCATTCATGGCATATCCAGCTTGATGTCATCCATGTTGAGGAGGTGGTTCGTGGTTATATTCGTATCCACTCTGGCGGTGAGCTGGTTCAGGGGGTAGAGTCCAGTGAGTTTTTCTCACTCGTTAGACTTGTTTGTGCGGTATCACACACCTTATTTTGTGTGACAGTTTGTGTCAGTGTGCTTGTGATAGCGTCTGATGCCTATAATTGTATTTTGACACCTCTGATTTATCATCACCTGCCTGTGGAAACTTAAAGCTTTGAGTGAGAACCATCTGCTTTCCTTTAAAAATTGCAGAAAAATAAAATGTTTCAAATGTTTTGTAAGGCTAATTTTAAAGCCTGGCTGGATACGGCTGATGTCATGAAGCCTGAAGCCTCAAGATTCTTCCCAGCTCCACTTTCATTTCCCTGAGAGCCATTCAGTGAGCATCAGTGAAGAGCTTGGTCTGTTGGCCTCTACACACATTTGGCACCAATTCAGTTTTATTTATATAACCCCAAATCACAATAACAGTCACCTTAAGCAGCTTCATATTGTACAGTAAAGACCCTAGACCCTAGAAGCCCAGCTAAGTGCGCTTGCTGGGCTTGACCCTTGATCCTTGACCCTAAATATATTAACCACTCTGTAACACTTTGGCAGCAGTCTGAGCACCTGCCTCACATAATTTTGACACATCTCTTATATACTTTAATCCATCAGCTAACAAAATGGCGTGCATACATATCTGTCCCATATTTGTAAAAACCAAATGGTAAAATGGATGATAGCTTTTCTACTCTTATTGAGCACTCAAAGCATATTTTATTACCCAGTCACACACATATTCATCAAGCACTTCTTTATTCCATGCCTAAACTCCATGGAGCGATTCAGGGTTTGGTATCTTGCCCAAGAATACTTTAATATGCAGGCCGGAGGAGCTGGGGATCAAACCACCGACCTTCTCACTGGCAGCCCTCCCACTCTACCTGCTGAGCCTCAGTCATCCACTCCGCACTTTATTGTTCTTCTCCATTTCAGCCTGGAGATGTGGTGCTGGAGGGCAAGGGCAGTAGTGATGTCACTCTATACCACGAGGGTTTTTTCTGGAGGTGTTCCTTTAAAGGCGACATGGAGGATGACGACCTGCTGAAGAGACTCTGGTTCAGTAAGTAAGACTTTATATTGCTTTATTTTGAATTTGATTAAAGTTCATGTCTAATGTGCTATATGCACTATTTGTAAAACCTTTTAACATCCAACAGTTTCCCTGTGACCAGTTTAGGGGTTTAGGGTTACAGTGACATCCACACACTTTTTTGTGGTGCGTTTTGCCTCTTCGGTACACAGAGATTTGATCTGAAAACTTCTTGCTTAATAAATTTCGGCCGCTCTTCCACTTTCTTCACTCCCAAAAATGAATTCATAGACAGAAATGTCCAGTAATTTAATGCCTTTGTTTATGTTGTTTTTGTTTTTCATATTTAGAATTATTTTGACCCCCAAAAAAGTCTGACCTTGTGAATGTGAACTGGGTAGTTGTGCGTAAAAATGACTAGAAATACGAGAGAGGAGATTTCAATTGTATTTCTATTGTTATTTTAAAATTATGAATAGGGCTAGTGAGCCTGTCACATCCATGACACCAAACAGAACCCTGGGCTTTAATTAGTCCTGCTGAGACAATCCTTTGCAGGTAAAAGGCAAAATGTAAAGACAATGTGAGCACAAAAAAGAAAAACCAAAAGCTTCAGGTAAAACAGAGAATACACTGGGGGAAAACACACACTGTAAATGGGGACCCCCCCCCCTCCCAAAATGGTAACAATTCACATGACTAAATAAGCATTAAAAGAATAATAACCCAAGACATCGGCTCGAATGAAACCAACACAAGTGTTCAAAACACAAGAATCTGAACTTTAGAAATTAGACTAGGATACAGAAAAAGCATGAGCAGTTCCACGGATCATGACAGCAGAGTGAAAAAAATGAGGACACACAAACAAGAAAGATATTCTTGCATTTTTCTTCTGAAACTGATGCTTGTTTAAGTGCAGTAAATTGCTCCCCTCAGATGTTCTGCTGCCACCATCACATGACAGCTCTACGACCGCACAGTTTTTAACATGCTGCTGCTATGGCTGTTAATATTGTATGACAGCATAGCCGTAGAAGCCCTTTCATGTGACTGTTTTAAGGCCATGCCATGTGATGTTATTCGGTTGTTTTGTCAGGTGATTTTGTGTCATCTTTTTTTTTCCAATGGCGACTTTGAATGGTGAGCCATTGTCAGGAATAGCCTCCAGAAAGAAAAGGGCCTCGTGACGATCTGTGGAATTTCATATGTTGGGAGCAAAGAGCAAGAAAAGAGAGACAAAAGCACTTGCATTGTACTTTTGTAGCATAATTGCTGAAAAATATACATGTAATTAAATTAGATAAAGTCACAATTTTGGGCAAAAATTATTTTTTAATGTTGTTTTGTCTGTTTAGTTCCAGTGCTGAAGATTATGTGCAAAATCTGCAAATTAGAGCATTTTCCCAGAATTTACATGAAAATATTCAAAACAAATTCCAAAATGTAACTCTCTCTGTATTTTCTGCAATACACAGGATGCATTTGTATCTAATTGCTAAATAATTCAGTTAATTTGTTTATGCGGGTCTAGTGTGGCATTAGGTCAGGTATGCCACAAGCCATCCTCAGCTCAGCTTGATACATTTGTGTGAGTTGGCGAGTTACATAAAAAGCTTCAGCTACTTCAGCCTGCCTGCAGTTGCTGCTCTCACTGCAAGCCACTTTGCAACCCACCGCCAACTGCTCACTCTGGCTTTTCCATATATGCTCGTATAGACAAATAGAAATGATTTCTCTGCAGATGTAAATAAAAATCAGTATTTTTCTCTTTCTGTTTGTAGCCAATCAGCCTGACTCAAAAGTATGTATGCCTGCCTACCTCTTCCCATTCCCTGTGTCTCGTCAGACCCACAATGCCACAGAGTACGAGTCTTCCATAAGTAAGTATTTATTCACATCTGTGTTTTTTATGTAGTGATTTCATTGTTTAGTGTCACAGAGCTGATTAACATCCCTCTTGTTCAGCTTACAGAGGTTTCTGGAGCGTCTTTATGCTCATTGCTGTAGCAGCTGTGGTGATTGGCGGCTTCATCATCATCTGCGCTGCTCCGTTTGCCGGCCACCGCTTGTATAAAGCAGGGGGTGGCCTCTTTCTGATAGCTGGTAAGTAAAAACCAGGTGACACTGTGTTTGTTTGTTTTTTTACACTGCCAGCATTTAAAAAAAGAATTCTGACTAAAGCAATGACATGAAATGTACAACTCTTTTATTTTTTCCATGGTTAAATAAAGTTTAAATAAATAAATAAAATAAAACTAATCAAAGAGCTCTAGCTACAGGTGGATCTTCAGATGCAGATGTTTTTTTTAAAAACAAATAATAGGCTAATGACATTGAGATTTAAAATGAAACCTGTACAATTCTGCTTCCCCACAAATGCAAACATAATTTACTATAGAACATGTACATGTCTCTCCCACAGACGGTTAGATTGTTGATCTTATTAATCTGATTTGAAGCACATGTTGTCAAATCTCACTACCCCTCTCCACACCTCTAGGTTTTTTCCTGCTGTGTGTGGTGGTGATGTACGTACTGTGGATGCAGGTGTTGGATGTGATAGACCTTTACATAGACCACCAGCGTGCTCTGTGTTCAGACTTCCGTCTGACCTTCAGCTACGGTCTCTCCTTCATGTTTGCCCCAATCGGCATCTTCTTCTGCCTCCTGGCCGGCCTTCTTTTCCTCCTCATCGGCCGAACCATCCAGATTCACTCCCAGTGACTTACCAGCAGTAGAAGAAGAGCCCGAATGTCGGGATTGTATGAGGGTTTTATACTTTTCTCAGTCTTTCTGTCGTGTAAAAGCTGGAATCGGTTTGGCAATTATGTGGCACATGCTTGAATATTTTCAGCTGTTGTTGAGCTCGTCATGCTCACTCAAACCTGAGTCATTTTCAGCTCAGCTAAGATAGCACGGAGACTGCGGAGGACCAAAAACATTTAAAATGAAAAATAAACAAGAAATTTAAAAAATGCACGAAAATGAATATTAAAAATAAACCGAGGCGCTAATTTCTGAAATGTGCCATAAATTAATATTTCTGCTGGTCTTCTATTTATTTACCCTTCTGTTAATTTGTCTGCTTTCATATTTAATATTTATTACTTATTTAATTTCTCTTGTATTTCTCATATCTATTAATAATGAATATAAAAGATTTTAAATGTATATATAAATTAATTTAATTATCCCCTAGTTTTTTCCCTGAAACTTCCCCCAAAATTCACATTTTCTTTATCAAAGAAAAAAATAAATACAGAAGCAAATGAAAATAGAAATATAATATAAATTGATCCGTGTTTATTTTGATGTAATTCTTAATGCATTTAATGGCACATTAATGCATTCATGACGACATTTAATTATGCTTTTATTTATTTTTTTCATTCTTGAAGTTTTGGTCCTCTGCTGTATGAAACATTCACAAGAACAATGATTATGCTGAAGTATCTGTGGAGCACAGCTTTATTAGAGTCTCGTGTGTCTGTGATATTTTGAGGTATTTTCTGAGTATTTTCATGAAATTCAGGCACCAGCAGTGATATGTTAGTATGGAAGAGTGCTGTTGGAAATATTAAAGGATTGTGTATGGGTTGAAAATGTAATTAAAAAATATAAAAGAGTTTGTAAAATTATCTACAAAAAGCTTCTAAGGTGGCATCGTGATCTGTGTGTATAGTAATGGGAATCAGTACTGGGAAATAACTTCTGCCAGCTCATTGCTTTAAAGGTTAAAGCTGGTAATTCTTGATATTTGTTATCCTCCATTAAACACATGTAAGCACCAAAACCATCAGTATTTTCTCAAACTGCTGTTCTCTGACTGTAACCTGACTGTGAGGACAAAAAAATAAGTTTAACTGATCCTTAATTATTCCAGTGATTTTAGTTTTTATTCAAATATGACTCGAAGAAGAAAAAAAGTTGAATTTTATTCTGTTCAGAGCTGAATATAAATACACTGGTGAGTATTTACACAAGCAGGTCAGCAGATGTGCATCAACTCAAATGAACCGTTCACGTCAGTGCAAAAGGTATCCCTAATTTCTGTGTTTTAAATAGTTTCTGGATAACAGTGGAGCTCATGGTATAGATTCATAAGCTACTGAGCCTCAGATTGTGGGTGAACATTTTTATTGTTGGTTTTGGTGCTTTTTGATCATCAGGTGATTGCAGGATCATATTAATGCATCTCATTGTGTTATCAGATATTTATTTGTCACTGTGTGTCAACATTTGCTTATTTGTCACCTAAAAGTGTGCATTTTTAGCTTTGACCACATTATTGGCTCGGCACAGGCAACAGTTTTATGTTAACGCTGTTCACAGTTCCCTTTCTTTTTGTGCTGTTCTGAGTGCGTTGCGAGATATAACGTCATGTCTGTCAAATATATGTACATATATATATATTCTGTGATCTGCTTTTGCTGCCAATTAAAATCCTTTTACCATTGTTACAAAGCAATGTTGATTGTGCATTGTGTCAGATGCATGTAAATAAAACTAATAATAAAACAGTCCTTCTTTATAATAAAAGAAAAATGGGAGAAAAAAGGAAAGAATTTTAATTTGCAAAAACAATCAGTTTATTTCACGTGCATGAGGCGGCAGAAATTGTAAAAATGTGTAAAATAGGACCGATGTAGCGCAACTTACAGATTTGTGACACCAGTGGCATGAATAAGCTAGGGAACTAACAACAATAATCAAACAGGATTCACTGATTCTTTAAGCATCTCTTAAGCACTGCACTAAAACCATAAATATATGTATAAACTAAATGACCACAAGATGGCACTGCTGCCTCACTTGAATCACACACCAACCGCCACCTTGAGAGACAGAAATCCCATTTTGCTTATCTTGACTCTATGTGGAGTGTATGTCGCGTTATGCATTTAATCACAACTTCAGAGGCAGAATCTGTAGATGAAAGAATTCACACCTTGGCTGACAGACGGATGGTAATTTCACTCATGAATGGAGCATTTGATCAGGATCTGAATGGACTCCTGTGTTGATTCTCGTGTGTCTGCATCAACTCTGCGCCTTTCGAGACTCATAATGTACTTATCATACATAGGGAAATGCATCTGCGCTTTGCCTCAGAATGCAGGAGAGAGTGACACAATGTAAGGCATTGATTATTTGCGAGACTGACTTGGGCTTCACAGAAGGCTCTAATGATGGAGTTTCACACTTCCAAATTCCTGAAATTTCAAATGACTATCCCCACACAGAGTCCATCAAATTTGGCTCAGATTTATGAGAAGCCGCACTGAGGGAAAGCCCCCCTGCAGGTCATGAAAGGAGGCCCAGCATTGGTGGGCAAATGCTAATAAATTATGAGATAAGATCACAGGATTTGTCCTGTTTGAGGTTGCAGCAGTCTTTTCAGCCAAGTCTCCCCTAAGAAAGACATTTCTTATCTGGTGGACTTCCTGGTTTAAATGAAATCCTAATAAGATTAAAAAAAAAAAGAAACTTTAATCATTTCTCTATCCATATCCAGGAGAGAGTGTGTGACGAAGAGAGAGAGAGGGAGGTGTAATGCAGGTGTGGAGCAGGCTACCTCCAGCAGTAGCAGGGCCTTGCAGTCAGTAATGTCATCAGAGTGGGAGTCCCAGCTGAATTCAGCGCTGTTCTGCATGATTGCCCATGATAATTGTGTGTTGATAGGGAGCGCCGGAGATGGAGTATAATTTCCACCGAGAGATTCCTAAACAAATACCTGTGCTCAGCAGAGGGATGGAGTGCAGCAGGAGGTGAGGAGGAGAATAGTGGATGAGGGGAGATAGAGGATGAGAGGGTAACACTTTCAGAGAAGGGGGAGGAAGAGGAGGAGGAAGCAGTCACGCTGGAAAGGGTGGACAAAGTCCCTGGTTTTAAGCCAGGGCCAGAGAATACGCTTTAAACTTAAAAAAAGAATTAGACCCAAATCTGTGAATTCCTGACAGAACAGAACAGAAAAGCACAAAGAAAACATACAAACCTCTTTCAGACAGGCTTTAAAACATATAAACACTTTTTTTCTACTTTAAATATTAATCCGTGTGATAGTTTTTCCACCTCGTTAAAAATTTGTAAAATTGTATTACATCAACGCCGTATATAGTTTAACCCCTATGTCCTGACTATTATCAGCAAAATGTGAGTATAACTCGGTATAATTTACTTTCTCAGTGTACTCTGTGCACTGTAGGCAAGCTGCATATGGACGCAACTTTGATTGTATACTGGTTGAGTTTTTACACTCTTTCTAATGATCAGATACTATTTGTATGCATATACGTATGGGCAAATGTCTCAAAACTTTCAACACAATAACCCTGAAACTGTAAAACAAACCCACAAAAACATTACACACTTCTTACAAAGCGGTTTTTACAGAGTCTTGTAAAATATAGTTTTTGATTTATCATGTTATCTCATGAGACCTTTAATTTCTCCTAGATGCCTGGTATTAGTTGGACCTAATAGCTAAAACTGAAACTAAACATGATCTTTGAGTAATTTCTGCTTTAAAATGTGCCTTATATGGGGACGAGGATAAAAGAATACATATACCCGTTAAGAAATAAGGTCACTCTCAGGTGACGGTTTCCTCGTGGCTGCATGCAGCGGGGCTAGGGGAGGGTCTGTGCTGACGGACGTGGGTTACTGACCTGGTAGCCTGGCTGCCCCTGGGTGGGTCTGGGATGGGCGTGAGGTTCTGGGGGTGCTCTGTCTCTGGGCTGGGGCCCTGGCCGGGCCTCGGGGGCTTGGGTCCTGGTTGGTGTGTTGCCGGGGTTGTGGGCGGGTGGGTGCATGGGGGCCCAGCCCTGGCGCAGGGTGCCGCCGGTGCGTCGAGCCACCTGGGGGGGCTCTTCAACTGGTGAGGGAGGTTGTCACATCTTGCAGGAGCTTTCCTCTCTTCAGGAACTCTCTCTGCAGGAGGGGGAGATACAGGAGAGGTGGAGGAAGATCTCAGCCTGGGCGTCTATTGTCTTATGTAGTCTGGAAGATGAGTGGATGGTGGGGTAGGTGCAGTTTTCTCTGTGGTGGGGTTGGGTGGACTGTCCCGGGCTCTGTGGGGCCGGGCGGCCTGGCGGGTCGCGGAGTATGGGGGTGCCTACTGGGGTCAGCGGGGGAGCTGGCCCCAGGGAGGGGTCACTTGCCCCTCCCTTCCTTCCCTCCCCATCTCCAGCTGCCTCCCTCTTCCCGCTCCACCACAACCACCCACACATGCAGGGCCTTGGAGTAGGGGTATGTCACCAGGGTGCAGAGGAGGCTACCCCCCCCCGTCCCCCCCGTCCCCTTATGGCTGCCTCCGCCTCAATTTTATCCCACAACTTAGACATTCACATTACCGGTACTCACACTCTCATTACACATACATATAGGATCTTGGGGGTGGGCACGCTACACGGATTCCAAAAGACCATCAGGGTGCACACCTCACCCCTGGCGTCGTTGTCCACCTCTCAATTTTAAATACACGTAGACATTGAGGGCTAGCAGGAGGGACTATGCGCTTACCTGCTTCTCTCTGGCAGGTAGCTCCATGCCCTCCTGGGTTTTAAATGCACCTTAGAACACACATGCATCAACACTACAGTGAGCGGGTGGAGGGAGGTTTGGAGTCTTCTCTCACCCCCGTTCTCTGCGGCCTGCTGGAGCAGGGGGGCTAGGAGGAGGAGTTGGCCGTCCGACTGCGGTCTGGAGTGTGGGGCCTCCCTGCTGCTGCGGAGTCGGGGCGGTCTGCCTCTCCGCATCGCAGGGAAAAGGGAAACACCACCTGGGTCTGGGTGCAGTTCCCCCCTCCAGGGGCAAGGGTACCTAGACCCGGTTCGTAGAGTACACTTGGGGAGTGTGATTGTGTGTACAGCGTCTCTTTATGTTTGTCTCCACGTTGGTTGAATGTGGAGTAAGTGCATATGAGAGCATGAGGGTGGGAATGGATGTTTGTGTCTGTGTGTGCCTGTATGTCTGTGTCTATATGTCAGGTTGGGTATCAGACGCCACCTCTCTGGGGACATCTCAGGCCCTCCAAGGTTTGGAGGCCTATCTCCCCCTACCACCACTTCCCCTGCCTGGGGCTCGCTCGGGCCACTTCGGAGGTGGGGTGCCCCCAGCCTCTCGGCCTGGGGCTCGGTCACTCAAAATCAAATCAAAATCAAATCACTTTTATTGTCACATCACATGTGCAGATACGTTGGTACAGTACATGTGAGTGAAATTCTTGTGTGCGAGCTTCACAAGCAACAGAGTTGTGCAAAATACAATAACATAAACAGGCAAAATATACGAATGGCTAAATCTGAAACTAATAAATATATGTACAATATATCAGAATCAGAATCAGAATCAGAAAGGGGTTTATTGCCAAATGTTGAGCAGGTTTACAACATTAGGAAATTGCTGCGGTATATAATAGTATATGCAAAAAAAATAAGAATTTCTTTTGGATGTGTATACTAAATGTTTTTCTATGTGTGTGTGTGTGTGTGTGTGTGTACACATATTTTACAAATTAAATAGAGTCAACAATAAATAAAATATATAAAAATATACAGAGTTGAGACATGTGCAAAACAGTGGCATTACTGTACAGTATGGAGTGCATAATGTTAAAGTTCCAGTAGTGGAGGTGAGGTGTCTATGACGTGTTCAGCAGTCTGATGGCCTGGTGGAAGAAGCTGTCTCTCAGTCTGCTGGTACGGGACCGGATGCTGCAGAACCTCCTTCCTGATGGAAGCAGTCTGAACAGTTTATGGCTGGGGTGACTGGAGTCCTTGATGATCCTCCCCGCTTTCCTCAGGCACCGCTTCCTGTAGATGTCTTGGAGGGAGGGAAGCTCACCTCCAATTATCCGTTCAGAGCACCGCACTACTCGCTGGAGAGCTTTGCGGTTGTAGGCGGTGCTGTTGCCATACCAGGTGGTGATGCATCCAGTGAGGATGCTCTCAATGGCACAGTGATAGAAGGTCCTGAGGATGCGGGGGCTCATGCCAAATCTTTTCAGTCTCCTGAGAAAGAAGAGGCGCTGCTGCGCCTTCTTCACTGTTTTGTTCATGTGTACTGACCACGTAAGATCCTCAGCCAGATGTACACCAAGGAACCGGAAGCTGCTCACTCTCTCCACAGCAGCGCCGTTGATGGTGATGGGGGCGTGTACTTCTCTGCACCTCCGGAAGTCCACTATCAACTCCTTTGTCTTTGCGACGTTGAGGGTGAGATGGTTGTCTTGACACCAGTGGGTCAGGGCGCTGACCTCCTCCCTGTAGGCTGTCTCATCACCGTTGGTGATAAGACCCACCACTGTAGTGTCGTCCGCAAACTTCACAATGATGTTGGAGTTGTTAGTGGCTGTGCAGTCGTAGGTGTAGAGTGAGTACAGGAGAGGGCTCAGTACACACCCCTGTGGAGCAGTCAAGTCTGTCCCATATTCAGCAAGTGAAAATAAAATAAACAATAAAAGGTGAATCAAATGGACCATTACGGCAAGGCTGGGATGGTCAATTTGGTAAAGTAAATCCGTTGGGCATCTTTCTTTGCCTTTAGACAACAATTCTGATGGCAAAAGAGCCAGACGGGACAGGTGCAAAAAAAAAAAAGAAAAAAAAGAAATAAGGTCACTTTCATTAAGCAGAATGAAGTATAAGGTGAAGAAAAACGAAAATATAATGTTCCTCTATGAGGATGCAGGGTCTGCAATGATTACTTTAATTACAATACTTGTGTAAATAGCATATAATACTACTATTATAAACGTTTAGTACTTTATGAAATGAAAAACACTGCTTAACTCTTTCCCCCATTAAGACTTGGTGGCCTCCCCTGAACCCTTCATAACGAGATTTGACATCTCAGTTTATATGAATAAAAATGTGTTTTGGCGACCATTAAAACAGGTTCCAGGTTGTTGCAAGAGTAGACATAGTAACCACTGAGTTCAGAAGAGAGAAACAAGGGTTACGCCTAGTTGTTGGAATAGCTGTTAAGCTTGGTCATACATGTAATAAATATTCAAATTTGCAATGTGTTATATATAAAATATAAGATACTATCAATACAAATAAGTGGAGAAAATATATATTTTTATTGTATTTCTAAATCCAACACCCTAAACACCCCTCGCACAAAGCACAGTACAGACAGAGGTCTCGCCTTCTTTCATGAGATGATGTTTTGGAACATTTCCAGCATGGATGTTAATTCCTGGACCGTCTTACACGAGTCTAAGTAGTTGCTAAGTATAACAATTTTTATTTAAAGTTTTGCTTTAAAATTAGTGTAAAGCAGAGAAGGTGCATTCACTGTAATGTCAATCCTCAGCGCAGTGGAGGAAAGCTGTATCCACAGGATTTTGGAAACATGTAATTAGTATGTACTGATTTAGGGTGAGAGCACAGACAAATTTCCATGCCTGCGTGTTCTACACAGCAAAGCTCCAATATCACAGGGAACAGTAAGGAACACACTGGTGAGACGAGGAGGACTTTAAGAGAAGAGAAAGGGTAATAATTGTAAAAATCAAAAAAAGAAAAAACCAATGGTTATGAATAAAAAACTTGTTCAACATTTTCAGGGTCCTGGAGTCTACTCTGATAGTAATTTTTGTTGGGTTTGTGTTTCATTGGTGCAGATTTTCCAGCAAATTCTGGATCCGATGGCCTCTGTGTTAGATTGTTATACATTTGCGTTTGCACTGGGATCTGAAAAGAAAATCTGCAGAGAGACATTACGAGACAGGTCCTCTTCTCGTCTGGTCAAGAAAAGAAGATGAGTTCGACTCTGAGTCAACATTTGTATATTTAACCTTGAGGGAGGTTTAAGTTAATTGGAAAACACTCTTTGCCTGAGTGCTCTCACCTAACGGCGCGTAAGTAGAGTTATCATAGCTTATCTTCCAAATGTATCATAATCCCACATGACATGCAAGTCAGATTTCATTTAAATCTGATTACTTTCAACTCTCAGAAAAAGCAAAGTATTTGAATTGCATGAACAATATGGCAAGTCATATTACACGCTGCTTTCCTCTTTAGAGATAGTTTTACATAATTTCCCATTCGTTTTGAAATAATGAATAGACAATGGGCTGTATAATTGTGAGAATTTACAATTCAGAGGACTACGTCGCATAATCACCATGCATAATTCAGTGGGCTGAGCGCATAGGTCACCGGTGGCGGTGGCGCAAAAAGTAACTCGGGTCGTCAAACAAACAGTTGGAAATCTACACATTTATCCGTGTGCGACTTGAAACGTTGAGCAGAAATCTCTGTGATGAGGCAACATATACCTTAAAGATCACACAGCAGATACAAGAAAGCGCACGCACAGCATCCAATTATCTACACACCTCTGATGTGACTTTATTCAGCGGTGAGATTGTTTCAATAGAGACTGTAACTTCAGAGGAACTCGGCGATGTGTAAAGAGGCCCTGGCAGTATAAAAACGGTTATTACATTGTTGGCCAGTGAAAGCTACACCTGTATTGAGTGGATCCCTTCTGCCCCTCCAACGTCCTCTGGCCTCACACCTCAGTTTGTGCATATAAATTACATTCCAAAGTGTGTATGGATAGCCCTTGTTCATACCCAAGGTCTCTTGTTTCAAAGGCATGCTAATGTCTTTCACAGTGAAACTCCTCTCAGCGGCTCTCTTCTAACTGCCAGAGCAACTGTGTAGGAGATGATTGGATGATCTTTAGTCATCTTTGCACATGAATATTCAGACATTTTTAATGGCACATATGTAACCACACATCCTAAACAAAGAAGGATTCGGTTCACAGTGTTCCCTTTTTTTCCTCCTTTTACTTCCTTTTACTTAAAACATTGTATGCTTGTGTTAATTGCTAAATGAATCTTTCAGTACACTCCTGCGCTATTTGAAAGATTCACAATGTGTTAGCGCTCGCTAGTTACGCACTTATCGCTTTCTTGTTCTTTGGGCGTCCTGTGTTTCAGCATCGAGGAGTTCAGCTCTGTATTTGGGTTTAGCGTCCCCTCAAGCAATTAATTAATGCTACAGTGGAAACAGCCGATGGATTTGGTCATGAATATTCAATTCTACTTCTTGCATATCATTTCTCATGCAGCGTTGTAACACTGCACTTTGGTGAGGCAGCCATCAGGGCTTCAAAGTCAGTGGAGACAGGGAGTTTGTATGGTTCATATCTGCCCCTGTGTGAACAGTATAGCTGTTTCCTGCTGTGCACGACAAACCCAGAGTTAACACGATGTCAGTGTGAAATATTATTGCGTTCTAATGTGACTAATTTTATACTTTATTAGTGAAGCTAGTTTTTCCTTTGTTATTAAATGCACCTTCCTTTGCTTTATACTTAACATCACATAATTATTTAAATTATATATTTACTTTCCTTAAGAAAAGATCAACTGAGACAAGCTTCATTCCACTTTAAAATGTATTCTTAACATTTAAGTTATTTTTTTCTTAAATTGCTTCTACAACAGCAAATAAATAAAGTATTTGTTTAAAGTTTAAGATCTGTTTGTTTTTTTTTTGACTCAGTATTGCTCTACACATTCTCGCTACTATGGACTGTGGAGCATAATGTGAAATGCATTAAGAACTGAAAAAAGAAAATACAGAAATTGAGACATAGAGAGAAACTAATAGAAAACAGGAAAAAGAGTTTGGAAAATTAAAGGTAAAGTGAACACATTTTGGAATTATTGCAACAACTGAAAACAGCTTCATCATTTTATGAATAGTTACATAAAATAACATAAAAGTCTATACATTTTATGATTTTGGGTATTTATTTATTCCAAACATTTATATATTTCCTACTTTTAATTTTGTCAGTTTTAACCCTCCATACACACTCGGCTTTAAAATGTTTTGAACTATAATCCCAGAGACTGTTTTAATGTTACACATGTTTATTAATGGCATGTTTCCAGAGGGGGTGCTGTCATATCTGTTAGGCTTACGCATGTCACAATGTGGTTAAATACATTCAGGAAATAGCAGGCACAAGCACTGTTTACCATATCTAATAGAAAATAAATATACAATTATAATGTAACTATTCAAATGACTTCTACCTTCTTTGTTCCCCTCTTCATGTGCATTCATGTGTGTTGCATTGGTAGGCAACCTCATTTCATTAGTGTAGCATTTATGAAAATGATATAATGAAATCACTGAAATGCCAACACGGGCCTGTTAATAACGCTTGAACTGCATCTGTACAGACATTCGAGTCACGTCGCGAATGAAGTTACAGCAGATCGACTTGACGAACTGACAAAAGCAGGAAATCCTTCTATTGCTGGAGGTGTGTATGGCTTTGATTAGGAAAAGAAATGGTTTTTAAAAAGTCTGAAACCTGTGAATGTGGCTTTTTAAA
Organism: Rhamphochromis sp. 'chilingali'; assembly: GCF_963969265.1. Taxonomy (NCBI): domain Eukaryota; kingdom Metazoa; phylum Chordata; class Actinopteri; order Cichliformes; family Cichlidae; genus Rhamphochromis; species Rhamphochromis sp. 'chilingali'. The sequence continues at coordinate 21,318,674 of NC_137941.1, forward strand.
CTCTGTAAAGAGGTAAGTTTAAGCAGCATTACTGAAAATATTGTTGTAGTTTAACAGCAGTAGAGTAGACAGTGAATGAATCAAAAAGGCATACAGAGCACACCACAGTAAAGGAAACAAATGAAAAGTAAACAAACCTGACAAGCCAGTAAGAAATACTGAGTTTGGATTGAAGCTGATTAACTTACCTGCAGATTTGCTATTTTGTAGCCACCTAGTTTGACTCGCCTGAAACACAATCCTTTCTCGGCTGACGTTTCAAATCCTTGTAAGCGAGAGTAAGAGTTACAGTCCTCTTACTTTACCGCTGCAACCAACAGGCTTCACGTGTTGTCGTCATCCCGCGGCTGCTGCTGTGCTTTTATACCGGTTTCAACTTGCAAAATTATACCTTTGACCTCAAGTAAGCCTGACATTCCTTGAAAGTAAAATCTTGTATGTGGAGAGCAGTGCTTTGATTTTGCAATGGTAAAAGAAGACTTTGTATTAATAAAAGTTTAATGGAATCCCTAGCATGGATGTTGAGGGAGGGGAAGAAGAAAGCAGTGAATAATGTATCTCCATGCAGAAGATTAATGAATATGTTCATATATTCATTTATTAATTTATACACGTGATTTACAATTTAACTTGCCCTTATACTTGCCATTACTTAAAGCATATCTCTTTTAGCCCGTCATTAAATCTGTAACATTAAATCTCTGCACAACTTTCTCAGCTGTAGGATTGTGATTGTTTAAGCTTTTGCAGCATAATAAGTAGTTTACGTTATTTCTGTCATAGTGAAACCTTTAAAAGTAGATCTTTATAGTCTAGTTTTTTAACAGTTTGAATCACCTTATGTAGCCTCCTTCCTTTATCTCCACCTCTGTATTCCTATGTCTCATTCACATCTGAAGATGAACCAGGGGGAAGCCGGATAAACAGAGCAAAAAAGTTCTGCAAAGTTTCGCAAGACAAAGGAGAAAAAAAGAAATGCCAGTTGAGGAGCTACTGCTCGTGCTTCAGGCAGTTGGGGTCACATGCCAGAGGGACTAAACGTGGGCTGAAAAATGTTACCGGTGATAAATAAACATTATTTAAAAGATCTGTCAGCTCCTGTTAGAACGTAGCCGTGGTTCATTTGTTTCGCTGCTCTGAGGGTATAAGGAATATTTAATCACTCTTCTGAATGACATGAATAATCACAGATACCGTTCTCTGGGAGCCACACACACACACGGTGATGACTCGTGCACTGGTGTTTAAAATTTGCATGCTAACTATTTAAATTTGTGTGCATTTGAAAAACAATGTGAAGTTTAAATGTTACATACTCTTACTTGAGAATAATTGCACATAGCACAACAGTTATATTTTAATAATAATGACCAAGTGAAAGGACATTTGCAGAATCCTCAGTGGCCTATTAATCTACGTAGATAGTTGTGGTATCAATATTGTTTTTCTGTCACATATAAATAATACTTCTACAAACAACTTTATACTCCATGAGTCTAAATGTTAAGACTCGGCATGCTAATTTGTTGCGATAAAAGCACTGAAAGCAGGACTATAACTAACAAAACAGGAAATAAAAGCATGCAGCCACTCCGCTCCATATTGATTTGGATGCGCATCGTAAACAAATCTCTAACAATAACAGCAAAGTGAAGCTAATGAGCTGAAATATCATAAGGATTAATATAATTCACATATGTTCCAAACCATAATATCTGGAAATCTCTAATAACTTTAAAGACACTTATGATACTAGTTGTCGACACTTCTTCTTACTGTCACCGGTGATCTGACAAATCTCGGATTTCCTTTTGCTGCCAGTCTGTTCAAGTTTTGGTGGAAATGTTAGTACTCCCAGCGAGTGAAGAAGGTGTTCAGGCAACAAAGACTAAAGTGAACATACTGTACCTTAGGCTGATTACACCAGTGCATGTTTGCGCTGCAGCTGCAGTAGGTTAAAGTAAGGACTGCTAGTGACAGCGATCCTGTGGCAGGAAAAGGAGCCATGTTGTAATGTGAACCCCCTAAGATTCGACTTAGACTTAAGCACATGATTCTGGAGAGCAGGTAAAAGTTCTCGAGTCTTTACTTGAAAAAAGAAAGGTTCAGTACACTGACTCTAAATTGAACAGGTCAAACAAAACCACAGGGAGCAGGCGGAGGCAAAGACCAGGAGAACAGTTAGAGCGAGTGAGAATCGGAGACTAAAACGAGAGAAGAAATGCTGGAATGCTTGACATGTGGGAAGAAGACGGTGTGGCGACTGGAAAATTGGAAGGAGAACTAAATTAAGGTGCAGCACAGCAATCACAAAAGTAGGAAATACAAGAACAGGAAGTGAAGGACCTGAAATAAGAAAGTAGTACTGCCTTCAGCCCAAATACAATGTAGCAAAGCTTTTTAAAGCAGAAAAGATGGTGAATCAGAGACTTTGTTATGACACCGATGTGCATCATACAGCTCATTTACTGCATGCACTGCCTTTTTAATAAAGCCGTGTTTATATATACGCCAGTGTTGATGGGTTAATGGGCTGGCATTACATAGTGCTTTTCTACTCTTAGTGACGCTTTAATCTAAAAGATTTATTCAATTGCACATTCATTCAGTGCTTCAGAGAGTTTATCCACCTCTCATCCAGAGCTGATTTAGAATCGCCAATTAACCTAACATGCATGTCTTTGGACATAACACACAGACAAACCCGATACGGAAAAAAATAATACAAAAAGAACAACACACGACATCGGCTCCCACGTGAGCGGGCAACGCATTTTTGCTTTCTTTGCACTAACTTTCGTCCTCGTTGCATTAGCCTGAGTGTAAACCCAGTCCAGTCCCCGCTGTGCTCCTCCACACTCAGCAAAAGATGTCATGCCAGTCTCTTGCCCATTGGCACACACGACACCTGCTAGTTGGCATGGTGACATCTGAGCCTCTGGGACGACCAAAGGGGCATCTGTTCAGCAGACAGAGGGGCTGAACGGGTTGCCCTTGACAACAGCCTTCTGAGAAGGCCTTGGCATCTGGACACAAACTGGAAAAATGAGAAGGGTTTTCACAGTATGACTGGGAAATGATTTGCTGGTGTAATCCTACAATAGTCTGTGTTATGTAACATTCTATCTATCTATCTATCTATCTATCTATCTATCTATCTATCTATCTATCTATCTATCTATCTATCTATCTATCTATCTATCTATCTATCTATCTATCTATCTATCTATCTATCTATCTATCTATCTAGTCATGCACTCACAAAAACTCTCACAGGGCTGGACTTCAGTTTCTTCTCTTACAGACTTGTAAGACTGGGGACTACTATGATAAACTCTGATTAATCTAATTTGCAGTACATCATGTTCTCCCATAACCTCAGTTGCAAAATAATGGATTTAAGTTTATTCTCCAGCAGTTAAATTATTAGTGACCAGTGGAAAATCAGAATCTGAAATCATCTTCGCTGCTGTTGGTTTAAAGAGAAGGAACCAAAATAATTTATAATCATGCTGTCGTAAGTGCAAACACACCAACAAGGATTTTGAGTATTTGCTTCGAGGACACAGCGTGCCCACTTAACTCTTTCTTTGCTTCACTCGCACCTGGTCCTACAGATTTCCTATTGATCCATTGATTTAGCAGCCTTGTACTTTGTAGAACACATTATCCTGATGTATCGCTGGATTTTACTTAATTTTATGATAACTGCAGAAAGATTTCATCAGTTAGTTTGATGATTTCAACATTGAGTTATAAGTTAATTACTTTCTCCTAATTTGTTACAGCAGGAGTTTGTTCTTAAAAATATTTATACGCGATCATTTTCAGTAAAATAAGCATCAGGTTCTGATTAAATCAATATTACAGATGTCTATATATAAGAGAATAAATGTGTTGTAGTTTTAAGTGTTGCACATGCAGTCTTCTCCTTTTTTTAACCTTCACCAAGTGCTTAAACAGCATTTTATTCTTATTTCAGTCCCCGGGAATCCATTCACAGTGAGTTTAATATCTTTTTTTGCAATATGTGGCACAGTGATGGATTATCTTGATTGTAGATTCAAGCGTTGACAAGAATAAGAGTGGGGGTGAGAAACAGGATAAACCATCTTCTGGTGGCGTTTGTCCAACTTCCCAGAGCTACTAAAGCAGGACAATAAATCTTCTGAATGCATATTTAACACTGAATCAATGTACAGTGTAGCTTGAAGGTAACCTGCTTTTTGTTTAAATTTGTTATTCAAATGCAGGCTGGTGTGGCAGCATTTGTCCATCCACGACTCTTTTTTATGGTTCACTGGTGATCTGTGAGCTATGGTAAAAAGAGGAGAACAAACACAACTGTGTTCCTATATAAAGGTCATCGCTTTAAAGCAAATTAGTTATCACAAAAATGTCATCAAAGTACAAAGCTCAGCTGATCTTAAGGTGTTAAAGTCTTTTAACCTTCAAACTCAAAATGAAAGTTTCCAGGCCTAAGCAATATTTTACAAAAAGCAGAAAAAATTAGTAAGCGTATTATTATTTTTTCATTAAGATGCCAAATTAAAGCAATTTACTTGCGTTCCTCTATAGAAAAAAGAGTTGAGGTGGTTAAATGTTATGCTTGATAACCCTCTGGAGTTAATAGATGGCCGATGCATCCAAATCACATACCTGATTTGTCTAGCTGTGTCTCTAGCGACAAAGCTAGAGAGGCTAAAGAAGTGATAGCGGATGTATTCGACAAAGGATGGGGAACATGGAGCTGCCTGGCAAGAGGAAAAGAGGAAGATAATAGGAAGAACTGATGGGAGATCAGTGTGTGAGGCAAGCTGCTTTTGGTCTACTTTCGCTGCTCTGAGATCAGTTACTGTGGTGGTATGAAAATGCAGCTAGCATTAGCAAGTAAACAGGTTCAGTAATTTAGCATCGCAACAGATGAGTTTCCTCTTGCTAATCACTTATGTGACGTAGAGGAGATGGAATGTGAAAACTTGTTCATTAAATGCACCCCAGTTACACTTGTTGATCCCTAATTATGCGATAAATAAAACTAAAGTTTCCATCATTGTTATTTTATTGACTTTGGATTGAATTCAGACCTGTTGCTCAGGGTTATCTTTCTAGGGATTTTCTTAAAAATGCAAATCAAAAACCATCTATACCTTGAAGCGTTGGGTTTCACACTTTCACACTTAGCAACCTACATCCCAGAAGACTGCTGCTCATAGAGGAAGACGTGTGAAACATGCACACTGCACACAGAAAGGCTCCAGCTGAAGATGCCTGCAAAATTAAGAGATAAAACGTTTAAAACCTGAATTGATACGAAAAGAATCTTTTGGGGATAGAATATGTGAAGGGCCGTATATATTTCTTGTATTCATTTCCATTTTATTTTCTGTGGATGATCAACACAGAGGTTTTGCACATACAGTGTATAAATGATGAGCTGATATAAATGACACATGATCAGTAATTTATAATCGGTAAGTCCTAGGAGTACTGCACCCCCTGGACAAATCCCTTGATGAGACATTTTCTGATGTTCTTTTGTCTCAAAACATGCTTGGGTTCAAATAAAGAGAAGAACCAGCTAGTTTCAATTTAACAACTGCTACCCAATAAATACGAATGTTTAGTTGAGTCACTGAAATTCTAATTTGTTTTATTAGATGTGCATCATATAATGCACATGCACACACTGTAAAATTAACAATGCGGAAACATGAATATTTTTTGCACTACAGTAATTTGATAAAAGACTCCGGGAGGAATTTCTTTCCACCCGAGCATGGTGTTGCGGGATTATGATGACCTGCTCTGTTAACAAGGTGGTGTGGCGACAAATCAGAGCTGCTAATGACTTAAGGAGCATATCAGCTATGGCTCGTTTGCTGAACGGTAAAGAGCGCAGTGCCTGGAATTTCTGCTTTAATTAGAGGTCGGCTAAAACACCGGTCCCCCTGGTACTGACACATTACCACTGCTCGTATGCTTGGGTCTATTAGTGCTTAAAACACCTCCACACGGGCTGCAGGTTATCCCACAGCTGTCTGGTAAATGATGTATATTAGAGCAATGTTTTTGAAGTATTCTAATGACATGGCCTGTCCGTGTACATGACAGCTGAGGAGTGTAATGCACGTCCTGCACTTTGCAATCGCTCTATGAAGGTGTAGGCTGAGATCTGCGTGTAGGTCATAAGTTCACCTTCATTTGTGAGCAGATGTTCACATTTTTACACGGGGGGGAAAAAAGGCAGTCAGAGATCCTCTCAATCAAGCTCTGATCAAGCACAAAGTCGGATTCGACTGTAAATAATACATGACTTGCCTTCTAACATACATTCCCCACTGGGACACTGAAGAGAGGGAGCAGGTTCAAACATCTTTCCTCGCCTTCAAAAGTCCTGCCTTCATCTTAGCTACTGCCAGAGTTTCTGACACTACTTGGAAATATCAGGAAGGAGTGACTGTTAAAGGGCAATGTCACTCATTTCAAAGCAAGTTTTTCTCTCCTCTGGAGACCATTAAATAAGGATTTTCTATACATTACATGGAATATAGGCTAAAGGACTGCTGAACCATATTTAGAGAATTTTAATGAATGGTTTTATTATCAAATTCATGCTTCTGACACAGGACCGCCAACTTAACATAAAAGCACATCTTTACAATGACCCTTGGACTATTGTGTTTATTAAGATTATCTATAAGCACCATTTCCAGTTAGTCTCAGACAATCTCGATTGATGCGGCATGGTAAACGGTGTAATAGATGGCAGTTTATGTAAGAATATGGTTAGTAAAGCCTGTGAATGGTCCCAGAAAGGATGATAAACGGTTGGGTGAAATGGTGTGCTAATTTACAAACGCTAGTGAAGCAAAGGGCCGACCCAGTGATGCTGAGAAGACTTGGTTTGGAAATTGTCCTTCTGTTACTGCTCTTCTGTAAGATGATGTTATTGAACCTAACCAACTGAGCAGTGGTGAAAAATGATTTCTTCCCTGCCAGTGTAGTAACTTTGCAAAGAATGCAAAATGCTAATTGAAGTCTATGTTAACTTTTTTTTCTGCAAATCCCGGTCATTTGATTAGAATAACATAATATCCCCTCTTCTTTGACTGTGAATGGAGTCACAAGCACAGAAAGCAGGCGGCACAGTAGAAGTCACAGCGCTGCTGCTCTTTGGCTGGTGATAAAGATTCAGCCTGTTCCTTTAGCTCCAAGTGTAGCCATGTGTATAATTGCTCTGGGACTGGAAATGCACCATGCGTGAATATAAAGGAAGGGCCATTTAATAGGAAACACTGTCCAAACAACATAGCTCCGGTTTGTCTAAATGTCCCATGTCACCGAGAAGCTGCAGAGGACGGAGAAAGGTTCATGATAGCAGAAGCAAATGGTGAGCGTGATGGGAGAAGGCAGAGAAGAACAACAGGCAACGTGAAAAGTGATGGAGGAAATCTAATCAACACAGACTGTTAAAAACAAATAATATGTTGGTAGATTTAAAGTATGCACTGTGCTCAGTGTTTAACTCATTGTTCTCCTTTGCTGATATGAACATTTTCTTGCTCCCCAACATTGACTCTCATTTTAGCCATGCTGTAGGCGTCGCTAAACCCTCTTAGGAAATAGGTTTGTAACTGCTCAATATTATACTGACTGAACACTTTATTAGGTACACCTTGGATCACTGGCCCCCTTTTGCCTGCCTAATTATTCATACCATAGATTCAGCAAAGCGCTTGAACCATTACTCAGAGATTCTAGTTGTTTAGTTGACATGATAACATCACGTAGTCGGTGCAGATTTGTTGGCTGCACATCCATGATGTGAATCTACAGTTCTACGACTGTGGAGGCCACTTGAGTAAAGTGAACGCACTGTAGAGCCAGTTTGAGCTCTGTGTGCCATCCTGCCGAAAGCAGCCCTCAGAGGACCATTACCAATAACAGTATTTTATAGGCAGTCACTATCTATTGTGAGTATAAATAGTAGGTCGGTGAATGCAATTAGCCATCACAGAGAATGACAAACATTATACTACCTATAGATGCTTAATATAGCATTATATCTGTCATCATCATATTTTAGAGATGTTACTTGGTTGACATTTTCAGCAGCATTAGAATAATTTCAAACATTTCATATTAGTTTCTTCCTGAAAACCCACTCATATCCCAGCCTTTAACCTGAGGAGGGCAGTGCATCAAACTGTTGATCTCTAAAAATGTAAATAAATTAAACCTCACCTGAAAAGAACAAATACAAAATAAACAGGAGAGATGAATGACAGCGAGTACAGGCAGTGGATTGTAGGAGTGGGAAACGTGGGCTTAGTACGATTTGTGTCGAGTGGCTGAATGTAAATGTGTCATCGATCGTTTGATCCAGGCAAACGGAGAATCTGCTCATATTGATCTGCACAAGGCCAAGGGCAGGATGAGGTTAAACCTAAGACACTGACCTCTGCCACCTTGACCTTGGCCCAAAGCCAGAAAACTGCCCTTTAACCTGTATCGCGTGACCTTTGACCAGCCCAGATGTGACCTGAACACAATGTTTTGGTGGGTGGCTTTGCTGCCTTTCTCCCTGACGCCGCTACCTGAGCCGAAAGGAACATCTTCCGAAAACCCGGGAGGAACGAGGGGGTGTTAAAATAGGCAAAGAGGTTTAACTTGAGTGCAACTTCCCCCACAAGATGTGATCACAGTCTCAGAGCCGAGAGACAATGAGAGAGAAAGGGTGAGAGCACAAAGAGGTAAGAATCTCTTCTCCACACTTAAGAGGCACTTGTAAGGTTACTAGCTGCTCAGTGCTATTGATTTGGTAATTTAATTACAAGACCATGCATTAAACAGACATACACAAGCACCGACATGGTGATGGATCACAGCATCAAGCGGCTTTCACATCCTTAGTTAGCGCACTTCAGAGGACGATTCTTCAGCAAATTGCTCTCACTCAGTTGCGCTTTGCTGAGTCCTTCAGCTCTCACACTACAGCGAGTCGTGTGATTACTTGTTTGAGACATTTTGAGACTTTAACCTGACCCAGTATGAGAGTGTGGATGAGGCTGTTTAGGGGTACTTGATTATAGTTCACTTTCTGTTTATATCGTGCTGTGTTTTGAGTTTTGTGTCTCTTATTTTGAAGATTGTTCATATTGTTGTTTTGTTTCTGTGTATATCTAAAAAAGTCCAACTCTTAACTCTGTTAAGGGAGAACGGGAGAGGCTCGACATTCTGTTAAATATCTAGACAACAATAACCGATAAATATAATGGTACTTACTGTAAATGGCATCCTTCTATTCAATTTGAGCACTTTCTACTACAAGACAAGGCAAGTTTCTTTATATTGCATGTTTCAAATGCTACAGTCAGTCACTGTGTTTTACAAGATAAAACACCCAACCAAACAAAAGAATAGTAATAATAACAGGAACAACCATAAAATGAATAATTAAAACAACAGCAACACTGGTGGTTAATTAAAAGCAGCTGTAAAAGCTTCGTTTTAAAAATAGCTAGGTTTGGAGATGATCTGTGAAGGTGATCATGAAGACCTTGGAGACCTTTAGTCTCATCTTCCTCCCCTCTCTCCAAACCAGTCACAGCAGATGGCTGCTCATCCCAGAACTTGGTTCTGTTTGAGGTTTCTTCCTGTTAAAAGGGAGTTTTTCCTTCCCGCTGTCGCCAGGTGATCTCACAGGAGGTCGTCTGATTGTTTTACTCTACTGTAAGGTCTTTATTAAAATAAAACTATTTGGAGCTATGTAAATAAAACTGAAACTGAATTAAATTAAACATCTCAGATAACTATGACTATAAACAATTACCTATACTTTTAATTCATTTCTGTATTTTACTGGAAGCCAATGCATGGAGGTGGGAATATGCTTTTCAATTCAATTCAATTCAATTTTATTTATATAGCGCCAAATCACAACATAAGTCGCCTCAAGGCGCTTCATAGATACAGAGAAAAACCCAACAATCATATGACCCCCTATGAGCAAGCACTTTGGCAACAGTGGGAAGGAAAAACTCCCTTTTAACAGGAAGAAACCTCCGGCAGAACCAGGCTCAGGGAGGGGCGGCCATCTGCTGCGACCGGTTGGGGTGAGAGAAGGAAGACAGGATAAAAGACATGCTGTGGAAGAGAGACAGAGGTTAATAACAGATATGATTCAATGCAGAGAGGTCTATTAATACATAGTGAGTGAGAAAGGTGACTGGAAAGGAAAAACTCAATGCATCATGGGAATCCCCCGGCAGCCTATGTCTATTGCAGCATAACTAAGGGAGGATTCAGGGTCACCTGGTCCAGCCCTAACTATATGCTTTAGCAAAAAGGAAAGTTTTAAGCCTAATCTTGAAAGTAGAGATAGTGTCTGTCTCCCGAATCCAAACTGGAAGCTGGTTCCACAGAAGAGGGGCCTGAAAACTGAAGGCTCTCCCTCCCATTCTACTTTTAAATACTCTACTGTAGGAACAGCAAGTAGGCCTGCAGAGCGAGAGCGAAGTGCTCTAATAGGGTGATATGGTACTACAAGATCATTAAGATAAGATGGGGACTGATTATTTAAGACCTTGTATGTGAGGAGCAGGATTTTGAATTCAATTCTGGATTTAACAGGAAGCCAATGAAGGGAAGCCAAAACAGGAGAAATATGCTCTCTCTTTCTAGTCCCTGTCAGTACTCTTGCTGCAGCATTTTGGATTAGCTGAAGGCTTTTCAGTGAGTTTTTTGGACATCCTGATAATAATGAATTACAGTAGTCCAGCCTGGAAGTAATAAATGCATGAACTAGTTTTTCAGCGTCACTCTGAGACAGGATATTTCTAATTTTAGAGATGTTGCGCAAATGGAAGAACGCAGTCTTACATATTTGTTTAATATGTGCATTGAAGGACATGTCCTGGTCAAAAATGACTCCAAGGTTCCTCACAGCGTTACTGGATGCCAAGGTAATGCCATCCAGAGTAAGAATCTGGTTAGATACCATATTTCTAGGCTTTTCAGGGCCGAGTACAATAACCTCAGTTTTATCTGAATTAAGAAGCAGAAAGTTAGCGGCCATCCAGGTCTTTATGTCTTTAAGACATTCCTGCAGTTTAACTAATTGGTGTGTGTTATCTGGCTTCATGGACAGATAGAGCTGGGTGTCATCTGCATAGCAGTGAAAATGTATGCTATGTCTTCTAATGATGCTGCTTTCTCTTCATGTTTTTTTTTTTAAAATTCTAGCAAGTCTCATTTACCCAACATCACACACACACACACACACACACACACACACACACACACACACACACACACACACACACACACACACACACACACACACACACGCACCACATTTATGGAGCGTTTTCTTCTATGCTGAGTGGAGGAAATACCAACTGATCATCTGACCTCCTGATTGTCTACCATCTGAGCCACATTTAAGAAAGTTTACATCAGCAGAAATCCAGAACTTTATAGTTTGTTTATATTTATATTATTTTCATTCTAATCACCCTTTGCGTATCGGGACAGGTTGTAAGGTAAATGTAGGTGAGGCTGACATTAATTTTTCTTAAATGTTGTTTTATTTATTTATTTTTTTATGAAGTTTAAACTCTATAGGGTTTAATAGGTATATTATGTTTAATCAAGTGTTAAAAAATAACAAATTTCTTCACCTCCTTCTGCCTAAAGACATGCTTCTTTAATATCTATTTTTACAGCTCACTGGTGCCAGAAAACAGCATCTGTCTCTAATGTGGGGTCACATCACTATACCAAAAGACACAAGACTGGTATCAATCTTGTCAGTGCCTTTTGTTAAGAAAGCACGTTTACTAAAACTTGAAACTGTTCTTTTATGTTGGGGCAAATGTTCGCCTTTAAAACAAAATGGCAGTTAGACAGACACCATAGACCGTGAGATCCAGTAAAGCGAGAAGGACCTTCTCATTGCCTCTGTCCAAGTATACGTGCAGTACGTGTTATGTGATCGTGCAAGACAATCTTCTTACCTGCATGAATTCAGCGTGAATGTGTTTTTTTCCAAGAAAGCTTTAGGTTGCTCTGTGTAGGTGTGTGTAGGTGGTGGGTTATTGATTGCTACCACCACCACCAACCTTAGCCAAGGGAAGGAAACGCCTGAGTCTTTAATAAATGACAGTAATAGTAAATTAATTTGTTAGGTAAGAACAGATGATGACCACATTAAAAGGGAAAATTTGTTTCAGTTAGTGAAATTACGCACTCACAGGCTGCACTTTGATTATGCTAAGGCTCGCTGCATGTGGTATAAGGCAGTAATGACTAAGGCAATTAACTCAACTGATCTTTTCAGTAACACCTGCAGCACAGGGGGCTCAATCACATTTTTTTCTGTACAAAACAAGGAACAATTTCCATGCTACTAATTGTCTAGTTAGGAGGTCCCGGTGTGCTCAAGTCTTCGTATTGTAAGTTCACAGCCCCGTCCCATCTCCAGTCGTTCCACATTGTGTGCTTATTGCCTTTATCAATCTACAGGAGCCCAGAACAAAGACCTTCGTGTTCAAACAGCAATTACTCGCTCATCTCCCGAGGCATCAGCACAGGCCTAATTGGATTTAAATGAACCCCCAAATTTCCCTTTGTTACAGAAAATAATATGCAAGGCTTTTTAATTAAGATCCGATACAAGCCCACGTGGAGGGCCAGCAGTTGCTTTCATGTCCTGCTCTTCAAATAGAAGCCTAGGCTCGGCATGGTGGACAGTTTGGTGCAGGATATGTCTCAGTGGGAGGTTGCATGAAGTTTGTGTGTGATGTATATGTGTGTGTTGTTTGGTCTTGTGAGAGAGGTGGATAAGTTAATTAAAAGAGCCCTAATTTGATTGATCAAGTTCTTACAGAACTGTGAAGATAAGTTGTTCTGTATCAGACCAAAACTTTGGATTTGAGCTTCTTAGAGGAAGCTGTTCTGGATGTGGCATGAAGAAAGATTTAATTATGACACACAATTGTTGAAAATGACTTTGATATAATAAAACTGGCTTTTATTTGCAAAAGGAGTACTATCGGTCAGTAGCAAGAATGTTCTACATGCTGGATATTTTTTTTAAGTGTTTTATTTCTTTGTTTGTTTGTTTCTGTCAGAAACAACTGTTGTACATGTGTACACATAGGAGTTTTTCCACTTTAAGCAGGCTGACAAATGAGGTTAGGGAGGAGTGTCCGTGGACTGATGTTTGCAGATGATGTCATGATCCGTAGTGAGAGTAGGAAGCAGGCGGAGACGTGGAGGTATAGATAAGAGGAAAGTAGGTAGAAGGATGTGTGTGAATGAGAGGGAGACAAGTGTAACAGTGGAGCTACAAGGAGCAGAGGTTGTGAAGGTGGATAAGTTTAAACACCTGAGGTCAACACACACAAGGAAGGACAGCAGACAATCCGACAAAGCACAAGGGAAAGAAAGCACTATTTATACTCACACGGACACACAAAGGGCTAATCAGTAAAATATGACACAGCTGGGAGGATGATGAGACACAATTGCACACAATATACATGATCAGAGGGGAGGAAATAAAACTAGATACAAAACATACAAGACAAAAGAGTACCAAAATAAAAGAGGAAGCAACTAATAAAATAGGGTTAAGACACACACCTGCACACACCAACTTAACACTAAGGGAAACACCGGGAGAGGCGAGAAAGCTTGTATCATGACCCAAATCACGAGTGGTGGTGGTGGTGGTGTCCATCTCTTCTGTGCTTGATTATTTAAGTTCCAGGTGGCAGCTGATAATTGGTTGGAGACTGAATGAGACTGATGGTGAACCTGAAAAACTGAGAATACCCTCCCTACTTCCTGTTTCCAACAAGGCTGTGTTATGTGTGTAAGTGCATATTGTTACATGGTGTTCTGTATCTAGAATAGCTAGATTAGTTATTTTTGTGCATATGGTAAATATCCTTCTTTACAAAGCAGACCTGGTAGTTGTAGGTGTGGGAAGCTTTGAAGCCTCTTGAATCTTATTTCCTTTCTGGAACATTTACTTTGTTGTTTTGGTCACACTGATGTTTTCCACCCCTACAGATAAGTAAATTACTCTGTTTTGGAGGGCATACCTGCAACACTTGGTCCGTCCTTGGGACGAGGTGAGCTGTGATTGTGTTGTGCTCAAACACAAGGCTGGGGAGTAACCCAAGAAACTCAGAAACTAAAAGCATGAAAATAAATGACAGAAAGGATCTAAATAGTCACAAATTCCAAAGCCTAATAATAAACAAAGGCACAAAATCCCTGGAATCATGAGAACCAGGGCACATGGATTTATGCACAGTGGTCCAACAGAGCTTATTAAACTTTGAAACACCAGTCTAGGTAATAATAACAGCTTGTGGGTTTAAACCTGTTTGCCCTTACAGCAACTAGACACAGGACACGACTCCCTCTGTTTCTGGAATGGCATGGCTCATTTTCTGTATATGTTTTTAAATGTTCTTGGACACAGTTTTAATCGAAGGATAAGGTTTACCAGGCTTTAGTGACACAGACATTGTTGCCTTTGAAACATGACACAGAAATAGTGAATTAAACACATCTAAAAGGAGTTACGTTGTAAGTTGTAATATCTGTACAGTCTCAATAATGCATCCCCTGCTCATTTTTTAGGACCAGCTAAAAGAGCGCTCAGCCTTGCTGCTATGTGTACCTCAGGCAGGATCTGAAGTTGTCACATGTGTTGAACAGATGCTCTGGCACACAAAAACCCCTTTGCCTTTGGCATAGGTGTAGAAACGGGGCGAAAATGTGCTGAGTCTGAATAGAGCTGTCAGCTTTTACTCTTAGACTCCAGGATGACAGTGATCATTTGCTGCTTCAAAAGTAATTAGATTGCAGCTCAAGAATGTTCTCAGAGGATCTCCATACTCAGGCGGGATATGATTGATTGATTTATTGATCTCCTGCTTGTGTCCTCTTACAACATAGAGCTTCAGCAGCAAAACACAGCATTTTAAGTCCGTTGCTTTCAGTCCATCGCTTCATTCTTCATCCATCTTTGACCAGGAACAATGGAAGATCAAGTGAAAATCTGATATTCTTACTTTTCCTGTTAATATTGTATATAGCGCTCTATAGCGCTACTATGAAACCAGCAAATTTCACTCACTCTCACAACTGAGGGAAATTATTAAATTCTCCCGTGCACCTGTGAGCTAGCAGAGGAAATACTCGATTACTGAAGAAGAGGGAAATCATCTTTTTCCTTCCCTGATAGCAGAACCTCCTTCCTCAGTAACTCTGCACACATTTAGGTCATTTCCATTACCTCAGCAGAGATAATGATAAAGTACTGAATGGAAAACATATTCACACTCCACTTTCCCAAATGTTTAATTCTTCCGATTCGGAAAGAAAAGTTGAGTTAATTATATGTGCAATCAAATTTATATTCACAGTTCAAAGGTGTGTTAACATTATAGATTTGAAATGCAAACCCAATTACAAGCATTACTCTGTGATCACGGACCGTGAATTTGTTTTTTCTAAAAGTTTTTTTTTCTTCTTTTGGAGGAGAAAAGGATGGATCCTTAGGTTTGTGATAGCAGAGCTGCAGCAAAGAAGAAAGTGGAGTTGGAGACACAGCTGAAACTGTGTATCGAGAAGCTGATCAAGAGTGATTGGAGCTGAATAGTTCTCATTTCTCTCTCTTTTCAAGTCCGGAGGACTCTCTTCCCCCCACAAGGTAAAAGCAGCCAGTTCCATG
This sequence comes from Rhamphochromis sp. 'chilingali', assembly GCF_963969265.1. Taxonomy (NCBI): domain Eukaryota; kingdom Metazoa; phylum Chordata; class Actinopteri; order Cichliformes; family Cichlidae; genus Rhamphochromis; species Rhamphochromis sp. 'chilingali'. The sequence continues at coordinate 21,334,431 of NC_137941.1, forward strand.
AGGTTTGTGAGTGAATTAATCATGATGATTAATTGGCTTTCAAGTTAAATATCCAGTGAGCGATGTCAGGCTGCCAGACATCAGGGTTAAATTGACAGGCCTTTAAGAAGAAGCAGATTGATTTACACAGCAGCTAATGAATCCCCCTCCACCCAGAAGGGGAGGAAAGGTAAACAAGTCTTTTCTTTCCCTTCCTGCCATCTGCTTTGTTCAGGTACACGTTGCTCTCAGCACTGAACTCTAACCTGGCTGTAGGTATCTGAGCCTATTGATGAGTTCCTTTTTTATTGCTTTTCCACCGTGATAACAAGACTGCTGGAAGAGACAGAGAACACGTATTTGTCAGTGTTAAAGCTGCACCATGCTAGTAAAAACACCAGTAATTGTAAAGGTGCATATTTCTAAAAGCCTTTTCAGTTTAGTATGCACAAACCAGATTAGAGTAACACACTGAAGATCTTTATTGTGGTAATCTGGATGTCTAGAGCCTTAATTCAGTGCGGAATCACTGGATTAAGCTCTGGAGCTCAACCCTCTGCTGAACCTTGTGTGCCACAGCTGGGGGACTAACTACCAACTAAATGCTACCAACACAGGAGCACCTTAAATCAGTCACTACCATCCTTCTTTTTTCCATCCGAGTTTTTTTCTTTCCAGGTTGGGCCATCATTTGTTCCACAGAGTAATTAGAAGCACTAACTTTGCTAACTTGACACACATATTTATCCAGAAGTTGTTTATATTACTTCAAATCCTATCTCATAATTAACTAAGTGCTCTTTTTTTTTTTGTGTGACTGATTTTTGTGAGATGATGTTGGCAAAGAGATGTCGTCCACTGATTTATGGAATATTTGAAATCTTTGGCTATCACGTCTTGTTTTTTTGGAGCCAAGGGTGACCACATTTAGACTAGACTGTGATGTGCTACATCATCAGCTAACAGCTGCAGTCTATGGCTAATGCCAGCTCCCAGAGGTGGGACCAAGTCATTGTTTTGCAAGTCTCAAGTAAGTCTCAAGTCTTTATCCTCAAGTCTCAAGTCAAGTCTCAAGTAATGTCAGGCAAGTCAGAGTCGAATCTCAAGTCACTGGTGTAAAAGTCCGAGTCAAGTCACAAGTCTGAAACTTTGAATTTCAAGTCCTTTCGAGTCTTCAAAAAAAAAAAAAGAAAAAATAATGTTGCAGTTATATGCTAAATGTAAATATTAGACCATGTAATTTTAAAATCTGTGTTTTTCTCAACACATGACAAAATAGTGAACTTAGAAAATATACACAAATTGTGAAATTGCACCTCTTTAAAATGCAGCTCAATTAAACCTAGCTCCAAGAATAATTTTCACCGACAGTTCTGAGATAAGCTGCATGTTATTCTTGGATGCGGTTGTAGGACCGGCTTTAAAATCGCATGACAAAAATATCATACACATTAAAAAAAACTGTATCACCAACGTAGCCTGGACAACATTTGCTAGTTAGATGAAGTCAGCTATCTCATCTTAGCATATTTATATATTTATAATCATATGGTTCTTGGAGTGAGTGCACACACTCATGAAGTTTAGTAACTTCAGGTCACTGCAACAAGCCCAGGTACAGTTTACCGCCGGATGGGTGCAGGACCTTGAAATACACCGTGTAGAACGAAAGACCATCGTACGTATCATAAGTTTACCAGTCTCACAAATCGTCATCATAAATACACATTCGTTAACCGTTTATTAATAGGACCTTTGAGCTCAACGGTAATTAATTAGTAGTGGAAATAATTTCTGGTAGCATCACAGAAATGTAGCAGTGACAATAATATTGTATGCTGTAATCGTACTGGGCAATTAGTGATACAAAACAACTGTTTTATCCTGTGAATAAAAGTATGTTTTTGTCAATGTACCATAATAACAGAAGCGAAACGCAATATTGTGTCAGGACAATTCACTATTTATGCACAATAAATAAAGGAGCATAGCGCGACCATTTCTGTTCAGCGCCAGACTTGCTTGTAACCTATATCACTAATTATGTTATGAAAATGACGTATTAACTACTAAAAAACACTGACCTTCGTGTAAATGCTTGGAGCAGACTAACCTGTGAGCTGGAGGGTTCTGGGATGTTATATTTGATCTTTGAATGGCTGCAATCCAGGCCATCCGTCGCGTCTTTGTTACTTCGGAAACATGGCTTGAACAATTTCTCTTCAACGACGTAATCCGATAACAACCGATCTCTTTACCCGTCGGCTTCCCGTGGCTGTCATGCGACCGGCTATTGCAGTTAATAATACAACAGCTTCTTGACATTTTTGTGTTTCTTTTTATCGCTGTATAACTGATTTTAATTGAAAGCCTGCGTGCGCTAGTACCGCTTGCCACGAGTTCCCAGAATCCTTTGCGGTTCTACCCGTGAATGACGTCACATTTTCAATCTCTATATAATATGCATGTTAAATTTTATATTTGGGGTAAAATATCAAGTCTTTTCAAGTAAACCGGTTCAAGTCCAATTCAAGTCCCAAGTCATTGGTGTAAAAGTCCAAGTCAAGTCACAAGTCTTAGAACATTTTTTCAAGTCAAGTCTAAAGTCATAAAATTAATGACTCGAGTCTGACTCGAGTCCAAGTCATGTGACTCGAGTCCACACCTCTGCCAGCTCCCTTAGCAAGGTGCATTTATAGACTGAATCCGTGCACTGAACAGACACAGAGATAGACGTGTTAAATTCTATTAAAAAAAAAAGAGAAACTCTGTTTGTTGTCCAGACAAAGCAGCCACTCCTCTATTAATGCAAACTTTAAGCCTTATTGCAATTTAAATAGGTTACTTATATAGAAAATGGCCACTTGTGCAGTTGTCATTGAGGTGGAAATTAAATCATTTTTTGTATGTTTTAACATGAAAACCTGCAAGACCTGACATCTGAAGGAAGCCTCAAGTGCCCATTAATGAAACTGCAGCTTTAGCACACAGCTAGTCTTCACTTGGACTGCAGTTCAAAGGTTAGCAGTGTCGCTAAAATGGCTTGTGGCGAGTGGAAATGTGAGCTTGCCAAAGTAAAACTGTGTTTTAAACTTTTATTCACTCTCAGATATGAAGCACTAACTGTGTGAAATTTTAATTTGTTTGGGTCCTGGTGTACTTTTCCACTATTTCTCAGTCCTTTCTTTTTATTTCAGATATTAGCAGTGATTAGATTATAGGTAACAGTAGCCTCAGTAAATAATACTTTGTCTTACATTTATCTTTTTTATTATTTTATAGTCATTCACCAAGGTAAATCTTTTGCACCACTAAACATAACATCCGTGTTAGATCTCTAAGCTGCACGGAAAGGTCATGGCTACTGAAAAGCAGAAGCTGGAGTACTTGCTGTGTTTTGATGTTCAGTGCTACACCTATTCCCTCTCTCTAACCCCCCTGAGCCCCTCTGATCTACACTGCAGCTCATTAAAACACCCTCTCCACCTCCACATTAGCATCAGAGTCATGGTCAGACTGCTTTGTGCTATAAGGGTGGAAAACAATATCAATAACAACAACAAAACACAATAGTAGCCTTTGGTCCGGGGAGGAGAGGAGGAGAAAGGTCTTTGATAATGTACATCAAAGACAGACGCTGAAGTAGGCTGTGTTTTCATTGCATGCGTGCCAAGGTCGTCTCTGATCCTGCACGCGTGGTGTTAGTGCTCGGGGCCAGTTTGATGGCACAAGGTGAGTAGCTGGGTCCTCGGGACATGCCTTCAAAAAAGAGAAGTCAAACACTGCAGCCAACAAGCTCCCTAACAGGTTAACTCGTGTGGCCCTGGTGTGGCTTTTATTTCCTTCTGTTGTGAGTGTTTGAAAGTGCTGTGAAATAGAAACGTCTGTTAGTCACCCCACCACCACCACCACCAGTGAAGTTACTATATTTGAATCTTTATAAAACCTCACCCCCATCCCTGAGCAGGTTTCTTCCTGTTAAAAAGGGAGTTTTTTCTCTCCACTGTCGCCAAGTGCTTGCCCTTAGTGGATTTACTAACTGCTAGGGTTTTCTCACTATCCCTGTAGGGTCTTATTCACGTTAGCACCTTAAAGCACTCCGAATATAAAACTGAGTTGAACTGAATTAAACCTGATACCTTCTTGCTCTGCTCTTAAGATGGACCAGCTTCGACTGAGTTTGTGTAAAATTAACCGATGCTTTTAATTCAGTACAAGTTCACAGCCTTCAACCTGATGATCCACTTTTTCACTCATAAAGCAGAAATAAACTTCCCCCTTTCTGATAATGAATTATTAATAAGAGTTATTAACCTTTGAAGTAAACAAACAATACAAAAAACGGTAAACTTACTGTCATAGTCTATGTTTTTTGCTATATTGATTTGTATGTATTAGTTAAACATTGAGTAATTGGTTCATGTCTTAAAGTCATCTATAATGCACGATATAATAACCATTAACTCACAGCAATAGCAGCTACATGTTTCCAGTACCACCAAACAAAAACAAACAAACAGTATTACAGGTTAATTTTATGACATGAAAAAAGACACACAACAAATTGCCTTTCATGTCCTAAACCTTCAACTTAAAGCTGCGTATTGCCCTTCAGTGAAAAGTTAAGTGTTATTGCTTGCGAGAGGTTCAAAGTTTTTCACAAAACTGAAAATACCTCTTTCTTTTCTCCCAGAAGGAGTGCGTGATGAGAACTCTGGAGTGTTAATGTGAAATCGTCATTCACTGCGCAGTGAGTACATGTTAATTTGAAAGCTGCGTGACATCATTAACCCGCTGGGTCTGGAGGTATTCATTACATTTATTTAATTACGTTCCTGTGTAAGGTGTCTTGATTGATGTCTCAGCTGATCTGCACGCCACCGCTTAGTGCTGATGTATTCAATAAAACACAGGCATGTTCAACAGTGTTCTTAGGTGATACTGTTCCAGATAATTGTTGTTATAAATCTGCTACTTTCTCAGTTAGTGGAATAATCACAATCTGGGATTTATTCTTAGTTAATTGATGCCTCAGTCATCCATAATTGGATTTAACTACCTGTTTAACTACTAAACCCGCTGATCCGTGAACTACCAGAGTGCAGAACTGTGAATCAAAAATGCCACAAACCATCCGGCCGCTGCTCGGTATTAAAAGTCACTTCTTTTCCCCTAAACCCACCTGAGAAATCATCTTAACTACAGAGAGCCTTTATAATCACGTGGATCATGGTGGGAGCTTCAGAGAGAAATCTGTCCATTCATGAAAGGCGGAGGCCGGGCCAGACTCGACCAGGCTGGGCCTTCAGGGACACCGGCTGTTTGACTTGGCTCGCTGCTCGGCCTGGGTACAGGGCCACAGTTGTCTGTAGCCACAGGCTGCAGAGTCGCAGGTATTTCCTGACTAAATTTCTCTGTCATACATTTTTGCAGTTGTATCTGAAGAGACAGAACACGGCTAAAAACGAGATGCATGTGTTGGAAGACACAAAAATAACCACAAAGGCAGCAACGCTGTGATTCTTTAAATTTCCATGTGGGCTCATGAGCCTTACTAAAAGCTAAAAGGAAATTAAAAACTTTAAAGCTTCCTTTTATCTAACCCAGTTTACATGTTTTTACTTTTTTCTTTTCTTTCTTTTTTGCAGCAATATAAACACCACATTTTTCCTATAGGCTGTGCCTTTATCAGAGTATGCTAAACCCCAAAAGTCTCATGCTTTCTCAATTTCCTCCATTTTTCTTTAGTGACAGCACAGATGTTGCTGTTCTCCCCACATTTGGTTTAGCGCAAGCACTAATCATTGACTTCTGTGATGTCATTCCAAGAACACCTTTCACCATTATGTTAATGCATTAAGACATTTAGAAAGAGGTAAATGCCCACCTCTGCGCACACCTGCAAGCACCTTGGTGCACACACACACTCCCATTAAAGAGGACTGACTGATGTCTTTGTACTATTTCCCTGCTCTATTCTCTCTGCTCTTCCTTGTCACTTTGGCCCCTTTCAAATTATCTGCTGGGATTAATGAATGTAATTTTCACACATTAACTTCCCCCGATTCATGCATAATGGCCGAGCCCATAACAGTGTTTAACCAGTACATCTGTTCATTGGGTGTCATCATTTAAGCCTCAGCAGGGGTTTGTAATTGACAATAATTCCAGTGCTGTAAACACGACTGCTCTCCTTCTTTTCTTGCCTTCTAGCTTCTCTCTGCTGTAATTCCACCACATCAAATGCAGTAAGGAAACAGACAGCTGTCCCAGCAAACTTCTCATCCCCCGGTGAATCATGTTTGTTTAAAACATCACATCACAGCGCATTAAGACATGTGCCCAAAACTTAGACACATCTGCTTTTAAATTTGAGCATCATTGGCTGTGTTTATCCTCATATTTGCACGTCTCTGCGAATGAGGACTTTGCAGATGAATGCACTTTGATCATTTCCCCTCTAGATCCTTCCCCGACTACACTACTTTGTCTCTACTTCTTCCCTTCTCTCGCTTTCCGTGGCTGCTTCTGCTTCTGATTTAAACACACAGCGGGGGGTTGTGGGTAGAGTCTCATGCTGTGAAGGATCTCTCTGACTCAGGGAGAGCTGAAAGTCAAACACACTCATGATCAGAACCACTGAAGACACTGAAGAGGTGGAATGAAAAAGAGTACATGGAAGATAAGTTCTGTCTCTCTCACACAACAGCAGCAGCAGCAGCAGCGTTCAGCACAGTTCCATCTGTAAATACCACAGTAGGTCTCACAGCAGAAAAAAACAACGGTCTGCCTGCTCTTGTAGTTTCAACAAGCCGCGCACGTGTACAACAAATTATTAAAAATAAACTTCAAGTGCTGGGTATCATCTAAAAACAACCAAAGCACATGAACAGGAGAATCTTGCTATAGTCTCTGCAGAAAATATTAAGTTCAATAAATGTGGCAACAGCATCCCATCCTTGGAAATGAGTTTTTCTTTTGTCTGCATGGCGTCTTTTTCTTTTTTGTCTTAATTAGACAGACACTTAAGTGATAAAGCAAACAAAACAAAAACAAAGAGTATGAATGAGAGAAAATCATCTGTTTCTTTGAGTGGAAAACTCCTGGAGCCCAGATGAAGGCTTTTCCTTTTCTCTTTCTTTCGCAATTTTTGTTGGAAGCATTAGCATATTTCAAAAGTCTACCAAAGAAAATAGCCCGGGGACAGAAATGGCCGATCTGCATATTGAAGACTCAACAGAGGGCGAGGAGCAGGAGAGGGGAGAGAGAGAGAGAGAGAGAGAAAATGGGAGGAAGAGAGAGAAATTCTCCATCTTCGTGATTTGAGGATGATCTTAAAGAAACAATAATGTCAATTAGCTGACGGTGTCACGCTCATTATGCTGGATTAATTGCGGTGTTCGCTGCAACTAAAACAGATTATTTTCCTACTTGTCAAACAGCTCCATGGAGAGGGAGGGAGCGAGGGAGGGAGGGAGAGGGAACAGAGAGAAAAAATGTACATCATAAGAAGGCCTCTTCACCCAGCTTCCTTCATGAATAACAAATAGAGGACCCAGTGCTGTGACCAGGCAGCACAACACATGAAAAACATTACTGCCTTGCCTGAGTCGTCTGGTTTTCTCTACATTATGCTGGTGGGCTCAAAACACGTGAAGCAGTGTGGTGCTTTTGCACGGCTTCTCTTGTTTTCCTGTTTTACCAAATACGAGACAACAATAAACTGATTTTAAAAGCTCTGACTGAAGAAGAACCTTATAATTAAGTGCAAGCATGTGTTTTTGTTTGGTACTCTCACTGCTTTTTTCTGAATCTTCTATTGTTTATCGTTTTATTTTTATTACAAATTCCTGAAAGCACATGCAAACATGTGATGGAAGTAAAGCTTGGAAAAAAGTCCAACTGGGCAAAACATTTTGGGTATCAGGGATTTGCACAATTTTTGGCTTTATTTTTTAAGTATCTCTTAAGTTATTCGGAAAGGCCAGAAAAACACTTTCACCTCTACTATCTATCAAAAAAGTAAACATTCACAACTTGGATTATTATGAGGACTCATTCTTACATTTGCATTTTCTAGTGCTTTTTTTTTTTTTTTTTTTAAAGTTTAGCAACTTGAAAAGTGCAAACCGGGCTGCAAGGAAACATCTATGAAGATCAAACAGGTTATTTTGCAACTATTAACAGTTCTTACCTAACCCCCCCGAATAGATAGATAATTACAAAACTGTACTCTGATTACTCTTGAATGCTGTGATTCAAACTAGCTACTTTATTAATATATCAACAAAAACACACAGGTTTAAGAGAAAAACTGCTCAATCTGGCATTCAAATACATCTGATTATTTATGGTCTTGAAAATACTTTGTTAAGAAAATTGCTCTGATATAGAAAGTTGGGTTATTGCCTGAATAAGTGTGTTATTGTGCTTTCTCTGCCACTAAATAGGAGGTTGCTGGAGTCTTAAAGGCTTGTTGCCCACCTACACCGTTTTACCAGTTTTGGTGCTAATTTTGTGAAATGATGCACAATTTAACAAAATAATTACATTTTTCTTAAATGTTTATATGATCCTATATGTGCATCACTCAGTCAGTTTATGATAAGCAGAATCTGCCTTGTTTTAATTCTCCTTTCAGAACTTCTGTGCACAACAGCCTAATCAGTATATAATCTTCTACCCATATTTACTTTAGCTGATAAAGTTTTTACTATCCTTTTTATACTGCTATGCGTGATTTTTTTTTAACGATTTAGTATATCCTGAAATCAGAAAAGTTTGGCACATGACTGCTGAACATAAGGCGAATTTAAATATTGTAACTCAGTTTATGTTGCTGCTTTGGGAATGGGGTCCTGTGAATACTTGTCGTTTACCTTTTGGACAAAATCCAAGATAAATCTGCTGAAAAACACAAATTAGCCGGAGGTTCACTGGCCCGCACCTGGCTCTTCTACCAGTCACAAACCACCATGTGTCTCAGTGGATGCCTTTCTCTCTCAAGGCCCGTAAATGTGAAGAAGGAAGCCCGTGGTAGAAAATCCCAAACGACACCTTCATTTAACAGCCCATCCATAAACTGACTCGGCATGGAAACGTCCCACTGAAACCGGATTGTTTTTTTGTCTTCGTTTTGGAACTGCTGGCAGGTTTTGTGCAGCTTTAGCGCTCGCCAGTGCGGAGCGTCACGCCACTGTGGCCTTCGCTTTACCATGTGAAAGGGAGAACGCATTAAGATGCAAGTGGCGTCCAAACCCCCTGTGTTCCCAAAGCCGACTTGAGTATCCTTGATTCAAGCCTCGACTGCTCTGTGTGATACTCGGAGATAAACGTGACGGATATTATTTTGTCAACTTAAGTGACTCAGAGCTGCTTAAATAATAATAATAATAATAATAATAATAATAATAATAATAATAATAATAATAATAATAATAATAATAATAATAATAACGTTAAGCATAATTATTTTCGCTTTTATTTTGTTAGTTCTAGGAAGAGGTTTGTTTTGTTGGATGACTTCCCAGCCTGTTTTTCTTCACATGCTTCACAGGCTATACTTTAGCGCGCAGTCAAACCATGTTTGGTCTATTTTTTTCGGCTTGATTGTAATTTTCTAGTAAATTGATGCTTTTTTTCTCCCTCAGGAAGAACTCTGTGCACCCGAGGCTCAACTGTGAGACACACCAACTCCTCGCTGCCTGTGCGTCCAATCAGCGGGAGCTCTGGAGAGCCTTTCTGTTGTAATTGGATGGAAATCGAGAGGAATACGCAGGCTTGGCACAACGTAAACACACGCTCGTCTCCTTCGCTCTGTAGAGGACGCACCGGGTTGAGCAGATGCAGTGAACTAAACAACCGATAGGACAGCAGACGCTTTAAAGGTTTTTTTTTAGTCATTTAGTCTAACCCGAAGCGTTTATATCAGAGATGTGAATAGGCAAGCAGACTGCGTATCAACTCTTCAGTTTTCACGGTGCAAAGAAGGCTGTGTTTTTTTCATAGGCGACCATTAAGTCTGTGGATTACGCACGCCGGAGCTCCCGGGACAGAGAAAAGTTGTGAAACTATCGTTTTGCCGCACAGGAATACGTAAGAGAGCATGTTCTGCCACAATGGTTACAGCAAGCGCACGCTGCTTAACTGAAAATATAATGTACGTCTCAATGGAGTGATTTGGCACTTTCCCCCCACTAATTGGGCAAAAAAGAAAAAGAAAAGAAAACTCGTTTAGAGTGAAATAGACAGAATTTATTTATGGATTAGAGCAAAGACTATTTTAATTTTTTTTTACTCAAACACAAGAAAAGAGAAATAAAAGATATATGATTTGGGGGATGGCAACTGCCACTTCAAGCCCATACCTAGCCAGCAGCAGGATTTTATCCAGCCCGGTCCTTCACTCTGACCGGAGGGGTGGTGGTATGCAGTCTGGCGGCACCGCTGTGACCACAGTGTCTAGTGGATACAGAGGGGACCCTTCAGTGAAGATGGTGCAGAGCGACTTCATGCACGGAGCCATGGTAGCAAGCAACGGGGGGCACATGCTAAGCCATGCCCACCAGTGGGTGACATCGTTGCCTCATGCAGCAGCCGCAGCGGCCGCCGCTGCAGCGGCAGTAGCGGAGACCGGCTCTCCGTGGCCCCCGAGTTCCCAGCCACAGGATGTAAAGAGAAACGCCGGCAGGGACGACCTCCACTCGGGTTCTTCCCTTCACCACAGGTCTCCGCATCTAGGACCTCACCAGGCGCACACGGGAAGTTGGGGAGGCACCTCCACTGCGCACATCAGCATCACTGAGGGGGAGCAGCAGCAGCAACAGTCCCTCATTTACTCCCAGCCAGGAGGATTTACAGTCAACGGGATGCTGAGCTCACACACCGGGCAAAGCCTCATGCACTCGGGGCTGGTGCGCGGAGAATCACCTCGGCTGGACCACGGCAGCCACCATCACCACCAACACCATCATAATCATCACACGCACCATCACCAGCAACACGGTCTGGGCCACGAATCGCATTCAGACGAGGACACCCCTACGTCCGATGACTTGGAGCATTTCGCCAAACAGTTCAAACAGCGACGGATCAAGCTTGGTTTCACCCAGGCAGACGTGGGCTTAGCTCTGGGCACTCTGTACGGCAACGTGTTCTCACAGACCACCATCTGCAGATTTGAGGCGCTTCAGCTGAGCTTTAAGAACATGTGCAAGCTGAAACCTCTGCTGAACAAATGGCTGGAAGAGGCTGATTCCACCACTGGGAGCTCGACCAGCATCGATAAGATCGCCACCCAGGGCAGGAAGAGGAAAAAGCGCACTTCCATCGAGGTGAGCGTAAAAGGCGCACTGGAGAGCCACTTCCTCAAGTGTCCCAAACCTTCCGCACAGGAGATCAACTCTTTGGCGGACACTCTGCAGCTGGAGAAAGAGGTGGTCAGGGTCTGGTTCTGCAACCGCAGGCAGAAAGAGAAGCGCATGACGCCGCCGGGACTTCCGCGCACTCCAGAGGACGCATATTCACAAGTGGGTAGCATTGGACCTGACACACCGTCTCCCTCCATAGAGTGCAAGAGGTTGTTCAGCGATACGTGAAAGAGCCCCCAAATAACAGGGATGAAACACAAACAACAGCCTCTGTTTTATAAACATGGGTCTCAATGAAACCTTTGATTAACTTTTTATTCGCTACCATTGATCCAAAAAGTAGAATTGTTATCCAATGTTCATATCAGGACTGGACACATCACAACCGCCCTTTAGCCATCGTTATTTGGCATTTTTCTGCTCCCTGAAACAGCCTCTGGGACAAAAAATTATATTTCGGTCTAAATTAAATCTGAACAAAAAACAACTGAAAATTATTTAAAGGAAATGTTTGGTCACCAAAACCGGAGATATTCGAGCAGAAACAAGTTATTTCCATATCTTTGTACTGTAAAAATAATAGTTCCCTTGTGATGCTGCAGAAACTGATGTCCCACATGCTAGACTGAACTATAATCTACGTTTTTAATCAAACACACCGCTTTATCCAGTGTTGAGTTGTTTCTAATGAGCAATAATTTCTCTTCATTCAAACCTGTTTCTCACTTTGTGTTGTGTGTCGGTGGATTTTTTACATTTTTTTTTATTTTTTTGTGGCACAGTTTAAGGTTTCAACAAGCGATTTACAGTTATTCCAATATTTGTACTTTCCTTTAATCCTTTTCCATTTAGCAAACGGTCTCTTAAGGTTATGTACAAGTTTGCTGTGTATTGTGGTGATATGGACTATTTATTTATTTTTTGCCACTGTGTTTATTTTCATGGAATAGACCAATTATTTAATAAATTTGACATAAACCTTGTGTTAGATACCGGAGCGTTATTCTTAAGGGCCATGTGGACACACACACGCACAAAGAGAGACATGCATATATATATAAACACACAGAATCTCTTCATCAGAGTCATTTGAATTTGATATAATATACAATATATCCCATAAGAGATACAAAGAAGTCATAAAGGCAAAAAAAAATTTACATAGTCAGTCCATTTTGCTCAGGCGTCTCGTTATCATTGTTTTCATGTCTGTTTGGTAAATCATCTGTGCAAACTTCTGCCATTTTTCCCTGTTTATGACAATCTATAGAAAAGTGGCTTAATTGGTTCACTAAGAAATTATTTACCTGATGGACTAATAGTGAAAAAATAACCACACATCGCACCATAGCAGCTTAATTATTCTGTTGTTATTTAATTAATTCTTACATTGAGCATAAAACCTCCCAAAAATCTACCACATCATTTTGTTAAAGTGATGTTGATCCTGCAAATACCTGCTGAACCGATCACATAAGCCTGGTTTTAACATTTACGTGTGATTTTCTGCATATCAGTCCAGCCACAAACATCCTGTTGCAGCGCTGTGGACTGCAGCTCGATGGAACGCAGCCAATGGAGGTCGACTACCCCAGCTGGCAGTTCACCTCAGCAGCAGTTGCCAAGGTGACAGCGAGATGGAGTGACACAAGGCAGTGGATCTTTTGCCACAGATGATGGGTTTGGCAGATAGGCAGCAAGAAGCGCAGTACGCTGGCTGTGAAAAGCAATCTGTGTCTCTTCTGTCTGCTTCTGATCCACATAAGAATGACACACAGTACACACACACACACACACACAGACACTCACACACAAGCTGATGTTACATCAGTAATAAAGATAATCGGTACTCCTAGAAAAAGTGACCAAGAAGTGCAGTTGCAGTGAAACTTGGAGGAAGGTCAAAGGTCAGCTGCTGCAGTAGCTGTTGATAAACCAAGCAGAACTGTGAGAAATAAATGCAAACCTAGGAGTTAACGGATTACTATGAATGTTACACTTATTACAATGTGAATGTGTGCTCTGGTCCTCTCCACACCGGACACCCTGTCTTAAGAGAGCATGTACAAAGACATTTTTGGGACCTTTGTCACTCTTTGCGTCCTCACTGCATATTTGGCAGGATTTAAGGCACACTCTGACTTTGCTATTTGAAAAAACAAGAACTAGAAATGATTGGTTTGAATAACTTTTTCCAGGTCCGCCTATACAGCGATTGTCAAACTAGGTTAATTTTCAATCTTCAAAGAAGCTTAAGGAAAACAATAAGAGATGAATGGGATATTTTGGCTGTTTCACTTCCTGAGAAAGTTTTTATGAACACACATGAACCGTTCTGTTTTTACAGCAGTGTGTGAAAGTTTGTGAAACCTTGTGAAGTTTTTCTATAATTCAACACAAATAAAACCTAAAACATCTCAAAGTTTCTACTCAAGGGCCATGCAAGTGTCATATTAATGCCTCATATGTTTGAAATCTCGCGTTTCAAAGAAGTCTAAAACCTTCAAACAACATTTCTAAACATTTTCCCTTTTAATGCAATACTTTATTCTTATCAGAAGGTGGTGTAATGGATAAAAATGGCATTTATTGAACCAGGCAGGTTATCCAAGAAAACACTCTTATTTGCAGTAGTTACCCAGTAAAAGGTAAAGCGTGTTGATGAAATTGCGATTATGCCGAAAAAGAAATATTAAAAAAGGAAGCGTGTCTTCGGAAACAATACCCCAACTGGCGAAATGCCGCCCCCTTGTGGTGAAAGTAGTTTTTTTTTTTCATTTGGCAGAGGGCAATTCCAAAAAGTCCCTTTTACATTTGTCTCCTTTATATAACTTGATAGTCTTGTGTAAACATCAGGTAACATATTAGTGGATATTTTTACAGAAATACAGAAAACATACTTTTATGCATCACCCCAACTGCTGTATTTTTGTGTATTTGCACTGTATATACAGCTTTTTGTACCATTTAAAAATATTGAACTATCATTATTTGTTTCATTAAATTATAATTATTTCCTATGGACTGTTTGTCAGCATCACGTCAGTAGAATACAACAGTTTAAAATATGCATACTGTTCTGCTACAAAAACCAATTACACCAAGGAAGTGCTTTTTATCCTTTCAGTTGCCACAGTAATATCACAAAAGCCACACATAAAGGTGGACAGGTGGTACCCTGCTTGCTCTTCGTATGGTTTTTAACATGATGTATCCCCACTGAGCTGCAAGCTCTCAGATGAAAATAGAGGTAGAATATAAGCTTCCAGGATTGCCGCGTGATCCCCTCAAAGCTTAGCGATGTAAAGATGGGAGATAAGGCTGGAATTGGGGGATAAAAAGCCCTTTAAAGGGTTTGTCATCACACAGTGCTAGGTGTCTACACTGAATATCAATGCTTGGATCTGAAGGTACATGCTGATGATGTTACAGTATCCTGACAGAACCCCAAACTCCTGAATCCACAGCTCAGCTCACACAAAAGTGCATCATTTACTTGCATTTGTGAGGGCATTATTCATCATTATAGCATTGTTTCCTGCATCTCTGAGCCATGGGCTGTGTGCAGTTGCAAGCTAAAGATGTTATTACCTCCCTCCAATAATAACAAGTAATATAATTGCTCATAATTGCTCTTAAAGCCTTGTCGGAGGTGCTTTACATGAAGCAATTACCATGAGATAATCCCCTCCTGTAATGGCTGTTGTTTGTGGCTCACAGTTTGGGCACAGTCACATACAGAATGCACACACCTGCTCATATCCAACAAAGTTTTAACCATTTTACTGTGGTCTACACATTCTCAGTCTCCCAGTGCTTAGTGTTAGCTATTTTAACAACGCAGCGATCAGTTACTGATTAAAGTCTAACACTGATTAACATGTAACTGGTGAAACACATGTAACACTTTCCTGGAATCAGGAGCAGCAGCGTGCCTGAATGAGAGGTGGCAAAATAAAAGAAGCACATTTTAGGTGTTTTGTTTGCATGAGAGTGTATTAAAAGTCTGGCTGCTTCCCCTCTAAATGGCTCAACATGGCTCTGTCAATATTGTTGCTCGTGTGGGTTTCTCTGCCTCCCCACTGAATATTCAGATTTGGACATTTTTCACTTTGCCTGTGTTTTCTTTTTTTCTTTTTTTGCCTGTGTGTGATTGATGGAGTACCGAAGTCTCTCAATCAGGAAGAAATTAAAGCAAACATCTGTGGAATAACGGACAGGGAAATGAATTCGCTCACCAGCGAGCTCTGTGTTGTGTGGGTGCCACTGAACGTGACGAGCATGCATGTGCCAGATCGGTGGAGTGGAACTTGTTTGATGGGCATGTTCAACACATGGGCATGATGCCAATTTAGACAAGCATGCCCAGGAAAAGAGTATCAACCTCCATGCTGAGTGTGTGAATGTAAGTATGTGTGAATGTAATTTTACCAGGTTTATAATTTAAAAAAACAAACATTTACATGGATTAATGTTTGAATTATTGGCTCTGTGGGTGCTATTTTGCACTTCTGTCAGGGCACCATCGATGTTGCATCAAAGTAACATATGAGACTGTTACCATAAAGTCATACATGCTTACATCATTGTTATTAATGTTCCTATTGTTGTACAACCTTAAATACATGTGAAGTAAATGCCCAAGCTAAATCATAAATACCCACACATCCAGCACAAAATTCTTTCATCAACTAAAGCCCACCGGAGTGCAATGCTGCCATCTGCTGGACAAAATAAATAATGCATGCTCAGATCTTCTTTCAGACTTGAACACTGATGCAAACTAGTCAAACTGAACAACACAACCGAATACAGTTAATTTATTTTCGTGTATAAATTTTAATATGTACATTACAGATTATTTGATAAGAATTTTGACTTAAGTCAAGAGATTTTATGGATACAGCTTCACGGCAAGCAACTGCTATAAAATTCAAATGGCATCTCAAAAGAACATCATGAACATCCCTGGCCGCTGTGTCAGTGGGGATGGTGTTCACTCTGTGTTGTAGCGTCCTGATGACACCCAGTTTGTGCTCCAGTGGATGATGAGAGTCAAACCTTAGATACTGATCCGTATGTGTAGGTTTGGTTAGGCAGAAGAACAGCACATCAAAAAGGCCCTGAGTAAATGAGGTTATCCCAGCTGGACTTTTGTCAAAGCTGGAAAGGCACCTAAAGAAAGCTCCAGCCAATCCAGGAGAGAAGGACAACCGCTGCCCAAGCGAAAACCTGTAGTGATCTCGTATGTGTCAGGAGTATCGGAACAGTTGAGACGCATTTTTTCGAAACACCGGGTGTCTTTGGCTTTTAAACCCCAAAACACGCTGCGCCAAAAATTGGTCCACCCCAAGGATCGGGTCCCCGACACAAACAGAGTAACATAGTGTAAGCTGTTAAGTGCCAGGAGGATTGCCAGGATTTATACATTGGGGAAACCAAACAACCTCTAGCGAAGTGGATGGCACAACACAGAAGAGCTACCTCGTCAGGCCAGGACTCTGCAGTCTATTTACACCTACAGGCCAGTGGACACTCTTTCAAGAATGAGGATGTACACATCCTGACAGGGAGGAACGCTGGTTTGAGCGCGGAGTCAAGGAGGCCATTTACGTGAAAAGGGAAAGACCATCTCTGAATCGAGGAGGGGGCTTAAGGGTACATCTTTCACCATCTTACAATGCTGTGATTGCAGCCATTCCCCAACTCTCTGTGAATGGTACTCATGGCCTTTGGTCAGTGGGTTTTGGTCAGTGGGTTTTGGTCAGTAGTCATGAGAATTTGCATAATTATGATTAAGGAACTGACCTCACAGCACATTATTCCTTCAGTGGGCTGGTTTCAGTCATTATGCAAATGTACTGTTTATAAGATTGGGGAAACCTGCAGGCAGCTGAGACTGAAGAAGTCACTTGGATGAGTGACGAAACATTTCTCCCACAAAACGCTACGTCCAGATGAACAGAATCAACTTTTGGAGATATGATACATTTAATTTGAACAAGAAATTTTAAGTGCATCTGATAACATTTGGATAATTAAATGCAAATCAAAAGAATCATGTTGTACTAGCTGAATATCATAATGTTGATCTAACTAACCTTCTTGATTTAAATTGAGAAGACTAAATAAAACCTACTCAACCAAAACAAGCTCTACTTACTTTAAGAAATAACATGTTGTATTTACTCCACCCAGTTATGTCAACCGGTTCCACACAACTGGGTTAGTGAAATATAAAATGTATGATACATTTAATTTGAACAACAAATTTTAAGTAAATCTGATAAATCTACTCACCCAAAACACGCTCGACTGAAACTTTAGGATTAAATCACTTTAACAGAATTGCAACTTACTCTATTTAAGTTTGGAAATTTAAAAAAATTGAACACAAGTTTATTCAGTTAACCTAACTTTAATAACACTTTGTGTAAAACTTGTTGAAGCACACTTTGAGCAATTCAAATGCTTCTAGATCTTTTTTCCTAAACAATCTTTACATATATTCAAGTGCATTTTAAGTGCAGGAAGACAAGATACAGAATGTCATGTTAAACTGAAATGATTAAAACTGGAAAGTGTTGTGATTCCAACATTTTTAACATTAACATGACTTAATTTAAACTTGATTGCACTGTTAGACTTTTCATCGCCACTTTACGGTAACATACTGGCGTCACTGTTGCCAGCGTCATACCGTGACGCCGTGTTACTGTAGCTTACTGTTCTGCAGGATGATACCGTTTTGTGCTGGTGTGGTATAATACTCTTGGACAAATTATGGTAACGCACCGTAGCCTTTTTTTACGGTATCTCACTGGCGACAGTGACGCCAGTGAGATACCGTTGTGTCGTAAATTACATCAACAAAGTAACATCATACTGTGATTAAGAAATTGGTATACTACCGTTTATTCACGGTATGTCACTGTAAGCCCGCTGCAAGGTAATAAACTGCAATATATTAACCAGTAACTTACCGTTATCACGCATCATCAGTACCAAAAATATTCATCTCTGCTAGAGGATACCGTGTCCCAACAGGCGGTCATTTACTGTTTAACAGGTCGTAATTTTACCGTAATTTCAGTTAACAGTAACATACTGTAAGAGACTGGAGGGTTCCAAAAAAAATTGGATGGATAGATAGATAGATAGATAGATAGATAGATAGATAGATAGACACAGAATATAATTCATGTGCTTTACACCACTTTATTTATTATCACTGATTTTTCCCTGCTGAAATACACATTTCCAAAATCAAAAACTGAAAACATTTTCATTGAGGAAGCACTTGTTTTTACTAAACCATATAATCCATTATTTTCTCAGATGGTTGTACAAACAATAACAATATTATGTCATATCCATATCATGGCAGACAACATATGCTCAAGTGTTGGGTTTTCTTAGTTATATTTTGTAGGGTCTTAAACCTACAGTGTGAAGTGCCGTGGCATTCATTTTGTTGGCACCATACAAATAAACTGAATTGTAATGAATATAATATCAAGCCCCACACTTCTGCCTTTATATACACTTTGTCCAAAATACTGGCTCACACCACCAAATCAATGCACAAAGCCAGGTCCACAAGGACATGGATGAGCGTGTGTGCTGTGAAGGAACTTGACTGACCTGCACTGAACCCTGATCTTGCTTTGTGGACTGAGTTCATTGATTTGTAGGGTGAGCCAATACATGTGACAATTAAAGTGTAAGTAGCTGAAATAATTTTTAACAAACGGGTAAAAGAAGGAAAAAAAAATCAAAACTATTGCACTCAAAAAACCTATTGGACAGAGACAGCGTCTTGCAAGATGGCAAGAGAGCTTGTCTTCATTGTTGTTCGTCTTGTGTAAATGTCCAGAAAGCATGGGCCATGGATCATCTGTGGAGACAGGTAACAACACATTGGTCACTTAAATTATACAAGAAATTCACTAAAAATGGCAAAAACAGTTACCTAATTTGAAGTTCTCCACTCAAATTCAGTAAGCAATTGGAGGAAAGTAGTGACATGAGGGTTAATGTGAACAACCTTTCGCTTCACAGTGGTCCCAGTCCTTCTGCTTGTCCCAACCTTGGAGGTACATTTTGTTCCCTCTTCAGGGTTTATCCTTACAAAAAACCTTGCACACGCTGACTCCTGGTATTCCCGGTTCAATACATAGAATGAACCAAAGAAGACTGACATTGCATCAGCAAAGGTGTTCTCTTTGTCCAGCTCAACAATTACACGCCCCTCTGCACTCACCATCCAGCAGGTGGCGGTCATTGAACTTTGTCCTTAAATGTATAGGGGCAACATATTGTCATTATGCAACATAAAATAATTTCAATACTTCACTTCTTCACACTGTCTAGATAGTCATAAAGCAAATAGCTACGTACTGTTAATTATTAATGGCTTTATGTACATAAGTCCGTTTTAACATATTATAATTGTACATAATTGGGAATTATTCTGCACATTAAACACACCTAACAAAGAGTCAGCCCAGTTAAATTACCAGAGATGAATCAACTGTATGGTTATTTTGGAGTTCATAGTTTGTGCTGCTGTTAAACTTTACAGTATTGACTTCAGTATTTCTGCTGTTGGTGTAGCTAGACTACTACGTTGATCAGTAATATGTAATGTGAAATTTGATAATGTTACTTTGCTGGATTCACTGAGACACATGTCCAACAACCTTGGTTTATAAAGGAAATTACAGAAATTTGAGCTAACAATACAGAGACTGGATACCTGTGTCCACGAAAAGCTCCTGTGCCAAACAGAAATTTTAATATGGTCTAATCAGCTCTATTTCATGAATGACTTCTTACCAAGCATAATCAGCCTTGGGGTGATGGGCAGGTTGCTCTCTGCTATACCAGGGACATCCTGGTAGATGTTTCCTGCCAGAAAAAGGACCAAGACATTTTATGTAACAAATAAAAAAAATATAACAGGACAGCAAGCAACAGCATTAAACATAGAGCTGTATGAAAAAAGCTTACATCTGCTAAGACAAAGAGGGAGTCTTCATCTTCCTTGTAATACTTCATCATGAGAAGTATGGCTGCTGTGCCAACCTTGTTGTTGGTCAAAACTCCCTCACTTTCTATCTGCTGGATGAGTGTCCTTATACCAAGGTTCCATTTGAGCTTCTGGCTGGAGAAATAGTTAACAATCCTTCTGCCTTTGGTTAGGAGGGCCTGACCTAAGCGCTCACTGATATCGATGCCTGTGAGTTTGTAAAAGTGGTTCGAAAGACCTTTCTGAGTAAACAAGAATGGCCACTGCTCCTGAATTTCAGCTACTGAAAGTGAGGGACAACTGTTGATAAGCTGCCGCTGAGAAATATATGTGAGGCACATGAAGTCATCCACATCAAGTCTCTCCACAGCTCCAGGTCCTTCTGAATTAAAAATTGTTAACAAGATGTGTTTCTTTTCCTCTAAAGAAGCTGGCGTTTCCCCCTCAGGAAGTTCAACTGGCTGCCAATTTATACAGCCATAGCTATCCACAAGGCATCTAACTTTTTTATGTGAGGTTGCATTACTGTTGGGACTGCAGTCTTCCTCATTCCTGGTTCTCTTTGTTTGACGAAGTCTATGTGTTGTATTATCTCGATTAACATGTTCAACTGTAGATTTGATGCTTCTTAGTAGTGAATAATGTCCACAACCCAGTCTTTCTCCCTTTTCAGTAAAATCTGCAAATGTTTGAGGGTATCTGTTTACAATGATCTTAGCAACCTCTTCACAAGATGCACGTTTAGGGTTTCTGCAGTTAACTTGCATGGCCTCCACAACAATTCTAACCATACTTCTGTCCTCTGGATGACCTCTGTCTCCTCTTGTGATTGCATGCGACAGTTGGAGTGGAAATCATTCCCAAGCTCCAGAGTAATTCATTGAATGAGCCAGTCATTGGTCTGCCATCTAAAAAAGAGAGAGATGGTGTTAGATTCAGTGTCTACTTTTGTTACAGCTGCAAAGATGCTGAAATTCCTCTATGATGCTCTGTATAGTGCTGGTTGGCAAGAGCATTTTAGCCTGCATTTTTAAATGACACAAAGTCAACTGTCTTCTAATAGATTAACTGTGTCCTGTCCTTGTATTATGGCAAATCCCCCAATTTCTTGTTGCCTTGACTGCTGAACTGTCTACTTGTGCTTTCGAGCAACCTTCAAATGGACATAATACTTTCCCCCCATCTTTGATATGAAATCTGAGAGGGGCACAAAGAGCTGTGAAGTTTTTTGCAGCATACCCACATCCAGGAACTTGACAGCCGAGGTCACCAGTGAACTTATAAAACTCCTCCTTAGTGGTCTCCCTTTTTGTTCTGTGATTCCTAGGCATATGTGAATGAAGGCAGAAAATGTTCTGAAAGTGGCAGGACAGTTTCAGTTCCACAAGAAAGCCAATAGTTAGCTACATGTTTGTGGCTTTTAACATGCAAACTGAACAATATATATTTGCATGCACTGAAGCCACAAAATTTAGAAATACACATAGTTGCAAAAAGTTCAGTGACCAATTATCTTTCCTAAATGACATATGCAATGCAAAAAGTAAGAGTATTGTCAATAGGGACCAATTCCCAGTTTTTACACGATCAAAATCATTCACAAAAGGCTTCAATAAACAGAAAATGAGAGACAAGAGAGCAGTGCACAAAAATGAAAAGATATTTGAGCTCGACTCTTTAATGGGTTTAACATGACTTAGTCAGCACTCCGCACCGTACAGGTAGTACAAGCACACCTGAAAACACTGACCAGCTAACAGCTTTAAGCATTTGGGCGCAACCTCGGTAGTTCACCGATTCACCTGTTGCAAACGTCCAAGTTTCTATCAAGTCTCATAAATCCATCGGCAACTATTACCTAACTAGTCTTTTGAGTCTCCACATTCATAGATATTGACATTTTGTCTTAGCATTTGAATGAAAATATCCTGGTAGCTTGAAAGTCAAAACAAACAGTACTAAGAACGCATTTCTGACTTCTCTCGAATAGTGAAAAAAACACTTACCTTCAGACTGATTAGCTGGTGTCAATCCAACTTTAATGTGTCCCATGTCAGTCCATTTTAGGGAAAAAGTGTTAAGTGGTTTCATTTAATTTTGAGATACTCCCGCATGGACGATCAATTTGGAGTCTAGCAGAGTTATCACGAATAGCATACGATCTTCAGATATAATCCAATCAACCTTGCATTTAACCCGATTGAACATCCAGTTACCTCTGACTACTTCTAAGTTGCACATGTTAACGGTCTATTCATCAATAGTTGATGGTCATGTTGTTCTCCTGCTTTGCAGCTTTGTTTGAGTCTGAATCGCGGCTTAAACGTGCAAAACTTGAGAAGCAGATCAATAGTTTCTTCTTGTTGTTATTTAATGGTGGTTGGCAACCAGCGAAAGGAGCATTAACCACTCGAGCAATATTTTCTATCCCCATTGTTGTTTTGAAAGTGAATACCCGACGTGTGCGTCATACGTCACGTTGTACGTCAGGTGAAGGTGTGGTGTCGGCTATCGCGCCTGTCGCATTACAAAGCTTTAAAAACGTAACAATCGCTTTAAAAAAAAAAACAACCCAACGCGCTAAACATGAACAAACATAAACACCCGTGTTACATTATCACGTATATCCAGGACATCTCTTCTGAACCAAGACGAAGTGGTGCTACAAAGGAATTATTTCTTTAGGAGAGTGCATTTAATAGCAGTCTGGCCTGCCACAAAATGCACCGCTAAAAATACAGTTTCTGCTTGTCCCAGAATTTATTAATTTTGAGAGTGAAGTTGTAGTACTGATGCTGGTTAGTGGTGTAAGTTTCATGGATGTGACACCTTAACTTGAGTAAAATGACGACCAGAGCATATTATTAGGTTAGTTCACTGTAGTTAGGCAGAGGTGTCTTAAAAAGTACCACCTTATACAAAACAAATGAAGGTCCAGTATAAGAAAGAATAAGAAGAGAAAAAAGGAACACCCTGCTAAATGAAGTCATTTTTAAACATTACTCCAAATGTAGCCATTAGTTTTTGTTGCTGGCCATACAAAAAATAAGTATACTTCAATTATATTTCCCAAGTATACCTTACCTAGTATGTATACTAATAATGCTTCTTGGGATTATATTGGCCCCCGTTTTAGTACACAACAGTATTCTTGAAATTAACTTTTAGATGTACTTTTTGTTCACCATAAATGTACTAGCATAATGTCATAATGTCTACAAGAGTATAATTAAATATACTCGACTCTATCACAATTCTAACCTTACAGTATTAATAATGTTTCACATTGTTTGAATAAACAAATACATTTATTAATATATGAGGTTCCATTCAGTTCAAGGAATTAAATTTTAGTGTGGCTGCAACTTACTCCTTAAGATAAAAATCATGCTGTATATTGTAGTTTATATGTTATGCTACTTTCACAGTGAATCGCATTTTATAGTAATACACTCTGAATGAGGATTTAAGTAATTACTCTTAGATCTACAGTAGAAAACAACAGAAATCCAGATGGTGTAATAGTATAATCTCAGTAACATCACCAATTGTTACATTTGCTGTATTTTACAGCTGTTTCCATGAGTACGGTGAGTTACCGTAAAAATAATGTAATCTCATGGAATTTTCCCACAATTACATGCAAATTACAATATTAAACTGCTAACATCCTTTAGAGTTTTTTACTGTTGATTTTGCAGTACTAAGCTATGGAAATTACTGCAAAGGCTAACAGTGTGGGCTACAATGAAAAGCCCGCAATACAGCCCTGCAAACAGCAGGTAGAAATTACTTTCGTGTCATTTTTTCCATATTTAGAAAAATAACCATTGCTTCAAAACTTAAACTGAAGTCCAAAGTTAGGAGCAGCCTTTTTCAGTGTAGTTGGATGTTGGTAAAGGTTCAAGAACAAAGAATGCAGAAAAGTGAAAGGCCTTGCAGAAGTTCTTGTGGCAATTCAAACTGAACAGTTTATGAAGTGCAAGGAGAAGGGTTCGAGAACCTTAAAGTTCAGTGTCCTCTATAGTTCAGTGCAGGCTGTTTCACTCAAGCAGTTTGTTTTTCAGAACCTGCACCTTCATGGATAGGTTGTTCCCATCCAACTCCATCAGCACCTTCTGAAGAAATTCAAATGTGTATTTCAGGTGCTTTGGGTAGCTCAGATTTAGACTGTAGATTAGTCCAAGCAGGAGGCCACAACCCTTTGCCACATCACTAAGAGCTTGCAGCACAGTGCATCCTTCTATGATGACACCAATGTCCTCAGGTGTATCTACAGAGTTTGCTCCTTCATGTTTGACAACATAGACTCCCAAAGTCAGCTGCTCCGTTTCTCTGCTTGCTCCAAGATCCACACCCTTAAAATAAAAAGAAAAGAAAAGGATAAGTTAATTGCATACATATATATATGGACAAGTAAGTCCACCTTCCATTTCCAACCCCAAATTAAAAAAAGGACAATAACTGATCGTTTTCCTTTTTTAACTTACCAAGAATTCCTTGAACAGGTCGTCTGGCTTTTCATTTAAGTAGACACAGATAGTTTTTAGAACGCATTCCCGTCGAACATCAACGCTGGGATTCTGGTGGAAATAAGAACTCAATATGAGAGAAGTTTCCTATTTTGGTTCCTTTCAACCTCTTTACAAAACAAAGTCAAAAATATTAACACATAATCCAGATAAGTGATTAAGCAATGTTTCATAACTCACATCAGTGACGTGCAGTGAGGTTCATGATTGGTAAGGAACTGACTCCTCTGAGTCAGATAAACAAATATATGAACCCAAAAATCAAAGCTTTTCAATTTTGACATTACGTGAAAGCTTTCATTTTTGCTTTAATCAATTCTAGATTGTTCAACAATATATTTAATAATTGTGCCCCTAAAAATATTAAAATTAAATAGAAGATTAGAACTGGGCAATATGGACTTAAAATCCTATCATGACATTTTGTGGTATTTTTTGCGATAACAATAAGTCTGTGAAGGTTCTCAGTCATCCAGGTCATTGTAGTCTAAGGCGCTTGGAAAGAAAAGTGAAGCTTCTTCAGTGAAGAAGCTTCTCGGATGAGAGATGAAACGTCTTCAAGCAACTTAAAGAAATCCAGACGCTTTTCTTTCCAAGCTTCTTAACAATAAGAGTTACAATAAAAGATCATAATAGTATTTTTGCCTATAAATCTATCAATGCAGCCTCACAAATACAAATACTGCAAATTAAATTTAGCAAATGTGCTATTTAGGCAAACCAGCAGTTATTTATCTTGTTGAATTGATGATAAGTTTGACATTAATGGAAGTAATAGTCTCAACTAAATTATCATATATTTTTTTAGAGGTTTGAAAGCAGTCTATCATTTTAATCACATAGGACGTGTGTTATCACAATATTGATAAGCGATGCAATAAGATGCCCAGCCCTACAGAAGATGCATTAAAATTTATTTAGGTTTGGTGTGTCTCATTTTTTGTGTTTAGTAAATAAATTGGTCAAATGACCTGGAAACAATTATAGAAAAATCATTCATTTTACATCAATTTATTAATTTATAAATAGGAGATGCATTGAAATAAAATTGGTGCGTCTCATTGCTTAGGACTGATTTGGTGTCGATTTGTCCTTTGTGAAATTTACTGATGTTCCCCAAGTGCGCTGCTTTATCCACTGTGTCAATGGCGCTCTCAGTGTAATGTGATTACACTGTGAATCCATATAAGTGTACCTTTTATACATGTTGCCTTTAGGGTTCAGCACTGCCCTCCATCAGCCTCACTCCATGCATTTTTGCAGCACATTTATGACCAATAACATTAAACATGTAACACACATTCGTCAAATAAATTAGGTCTGCATCAAGTCATCATCTGTATTACATGTGTAATCAAACATGTACGTTGGCGATTTAGAGAAACAGCAGTGGGATTGCGCATGTGTGTGTCCGCGGTGAGACACAGCATCATCATTGCCTCCTCTCAGCGTTTTACCTTGCATTTGAACAGAAAATCCGTAATGACAGCAATTTTGACCATAAAAATATTGAAATCACACAGAAAGCAAATTTAAAATCTAATGTACAAATTGAATTTCTCTTTTGTTAGTATTTTACTTCTCATTAAGGTGCCTCACTTGACTGCATGTCACTGATTCACATGTATCTACAAAATATTCAAATATACACATATTCAGTTGAAAAAAAAATCTGATTAATGACAGACACAGAAGTTGAAGAAGCATTCAAATAATTTCAGAGCTCAATCAAGGTCAACTAAAATACATACCCCATCCATGGCTGCCATGATTAAGTTGATATTGCGTTTAGCTGTTCCCCCTTCTGTCACAGATTAGTAGGCAGAGGACTCACTCGCAGGACTCTGAAGTTTAGAGAGAGGGTGAGGTTTTATTTGAAATGTGACACCAAGTGAGAATATATACATATATACAGTGGAACAGATAACACGGGGCTCCAGGGAGTAGGGCGGGGTCCGAAGGGAAGGTCCAAGACGGGGGTACACACACGCTCTTCTTCCACTCGATCCGTAACTCAAAAATGTCCACACTAAGAAGCTCACGCTCACTCACACACATCCACAGAAATCCAGACGGCAGGGAAGACGGGCAGGGAGTCTAGAAGGCACTTGGTAATGTGACGATCCAGCGAGGAAGCAGCCTCTCTTGCCATCTTAAGTAGTCTGCCAGGATCAGTGTGAATGAGCCACAGGTGTGTGTTCAGGGTGGGTTCAGAGGCGGGGAACCAAGGTCCAGTTCCGCCCTGGTGAGAGAGGTTAAGACAAACAATACACACACCACGACCTCTCCAGATCTTGAGAACCATGACACCTTCTCTTTGAACACTAAGAAGGTGGTCAGCGTAGTGGTCCAGCTTGGCCATGAAAGTTGACAACAAAGGGACGATGGTGATGCGGGCGAACTCTGCAATAACCTGAAACATATTAAAAATTACAACTAGAGAGTATTCTCTATTAATTTTATTAGAGGCCACATGCAAGAATGCTACAACTTTCAGTCAAACATTTTGTATCTTTTAAAATTAACAATTTATAGTACTTTGTTCTTCTTCAAATACAAGTTCTTATGAAAATGACTTGCAATAACAAAGTTAGTAAGAGTTACCTCAGTCTCTGAAAACAGGGCAGGCCATCTGTTTTTGACCTCTGCAATGAATGGCATGTCTTTGATGATTTCCTGTCTTCGGTAGCGATGATAGCCAATGGAAACTGATACAAGGAGTTAAATGCATTATATAACAGTATTACACATTATTCTGCACTTCAATGACAACAGATGAACGCATGTCTTATACTTTACAAATCAAACTGTTAATCGCTTAAATCCCTGCGTTTGACACTAAACCAGAAATCAACATGGAGTCGAATTCTTTCAAACAATGTAGCAACTTAATTGATGCACATTTCTAAAATACACTATACATTCATTTCATTCTCCAAACTACAGGATCGCTGGCGCTCCCGGTGGTCATTACTGATGTCAGGGAGCAGGTGCGGTAGATGTTGGGAGTAATTTTAAAACTGTAGGTCTCAGTAGGCAAGTCTCACCTTAACAGGAATCGCAAAAGATTTTTGGAAAATTACACCGAAGCAGGTTCAACAATATTTGTTAAATGTCTTCATACTTCTAACACGTGAGAGAGGTATACAAGCTAGAGTGTTAAAAAATTTACCAGGCGTCATTTGTTAAAAAAAAAAAAAAGCAAAAGTATTCCCGAAAGTGTCAGATGTTTATCAGTTAGTATACATTAATCAAATTTGTCATCCTTAAATTGTTGTACTTACCAAATAATCCTCAGATGGCGATGGATTCTATCCAGGATACTAAGCATATGCAAGTCTCAGTTGAAAATGGCGATGATCAAACTTCCACACTGCATATGTGCAAACTCAGAAGTACGGAGAGCCTATTAGGACAATCCTCTTTAAATTAAACTGTTCTTCATTTTAAATGAACTTTTTACGTTGGATTTAATTTACTGCATTTTGTTGTATTGAAATATTATGTTGTTAATTAAATTCAAAACAACATACTTGTGTTTAAAGTTAAAAATCAATTGGTGGCATTAGTTTTAACATAAAACATTTACATAATGCTACCAACATCAGTGTGTCATTTCTTAGAGTGCCTTTTGTGCTGTCTCTCGATGCTCTCTTCTCTCTCACCTCATCCTTCCTCTGCCTGAATCTGGTTCTTCCGACTGGAAGTTTCTTCCTGGTAAAAGGGAGTTTTTCCGTCCCACTGTTGGCAACTGCTTGCTCATAGGAATCATCTTATTTTTGTGGTTTTCTTTCAAACATTAAAGACCGTTTATCCTAAAAATACAAAGCATCTTGAGGTGACTGTTGTCGTGAATTAATGCTAAATAAATAAAACTGGAATGAACTGAACTGAACAGGTTAAGAACGGAGGTGAATAGGCTGCATGGGGGATCACAAAGCCTGGAAAAAAACAGGGTTAAACTAAATAATTTTTTTATTCCACGAATTTCCAGATATTTAAATTAATTTACTTTACTTTCATTTATTGTATAGTTTTACACATTTTGTAAGGGATTAATAACTTATCATTTTGCTGACTGCATGGGTTTAGGAACAGAAAATAAAATGCCCGTTAAAACTAAAATGCTGCAAATAGCCTATGCTCGTGGCTGGTAACATTTATCATGCCTAAAACTAATATATATAATATATTGGTACATGCAATCAAATGTACTGGGCCACCCACACATTACACCTACAGGCCATGCATGAAGCTCCCATCACTCAGTTTCTGTGCTGATGTTAATGCAGTGGAGGTTTAGAATTTCTTCAGTAACCCTGGCTATTTTTACACGCTCTGCCCTCAGCACCAACTCTATGGTCTGCCACTTTGTGACTGAGAAGCTTCCACTTTGCAGTAATATCACTCACAGTTGATTGTGGAATATCTAAGAGGGTTGGAAATTTTGTAAAGGCACTTTCCTGTTATAGCAGTGAGCTTTTCAAAACGACCCATTCTTTCACAAATATTTATAAAGGCAAACTGCATGGCTCAGGGCCTGACTGTGGCACTGGGACTGATAACACCGAAATCCAAAGATGAACAGGTGTAGATCGATACTTTTGAACATTAATGTATGTCATACTAATGTAAATCTTGGAAGCCAATAAATAACTATTACCGTCGTGAGTTTTAAAAAAAAAAATTCGTTCATTTCTTTCGGAGATTCGGCACATCAGCAACTGCTCGATTCACACTATACCTACAGTTGACCGTGCTAATCGTAACAATAATAAGGATTAGGATGATAAGGATGGTCAATTTTGACACATTGCTCCTTTAAATGTGAGACCACCTGCTCCTCTGGCGTCAGCATCATCCGCAGGCGGCACGGTGGGGATCGATACGGCAGTGAAATGTTCAAAGTGGGATATTTTTGGAAGAACTCAGCAGGCACCGGAGGAGAGAGACCGTCACCGAACTGACTGGCTCGACGAGAGACGAGTACACAACCCGGTAATAGTCAAGGTAAGTCCCGTCAGCACTTGCAGATGTTCATTTATGGTTCATTGTGTAAGGCAGTGCGCAGAGAAAAACAGGGCGTTGTGTCTTGGCGTTTAATATATGCAACATTTAGCCTGTTGCGACGGGCCAGTGTGTGAAAGCTGTTACATGTTAAGGCAAGAACAGGCTGTACAGGGTCGGTGCAGGAGCCATGACAAGAAAAAAAAGAAAGAAATGAAGAAAGGGAGAATCAGCACATGGAGATGATGGCATGGTGTAAACCAGTAAATATCAGCTATGATCAGAGCAGCTGTAAATCACATGTACATAATAAGAGTTTTTAGAGTATTAGATGCCTTAAGATTAGGCCACCCTGCAGATCTGCAGCTAGCAGCCAGCTCAGCAGCATAATTAAGATCACTGGTATTCAGCACAAGTGAAGGATTGAAATTGTTATTGTCTTAGTAAACAGGCTGATTTGTTTGTTCACTGCTGACACCAAACAGCTGTGATCTGGTTTTAAGACAGAGGCGAGCGGTCAGGGAGTCTTCTCTGACTGTGAGGTTGCGTCTTGGGAAAAAAAAAGTCTTTCGGCGAATCATGTGATCCAGAAAATATTTTGTCATAGACTCTTGTACAAGAGATGAGAATAAGGGCTGCTTGTTGCCATGGAGCCGCTGACCTTGTTGCCGTGGCAACAGCCGGCAACACTATGCCATGACTTGTGTGTTTGTGCGTGTGCCAGAATGTAGCTACAGTCACTAAAAAGGCACATTTTCACTTTTCCTGTCTGGATGGGGCCATTGATCTGAAATCACGTGGCTCCTCTTTTATTTTAGGTTATTTTATCAAATATGCAGCATATTTACAATTTTGATGTGTTACAGGAGGGACCCTTAGGCCCAGGTGCTAGAAACCTGTCCAGACTGGAGGGCTGCATGGGGGACGTGAATGCCATAGTGACCTCAAAACAGCCTTAACTCTAAATCTCTACACTCTGGTCCCTCAATCGGCAGCAGGAAGTTAAAACTCCGGCCCTCTTGAAGAAGGTTCTGTTTCATCACAAATGTGTCACCATCTGTAGCATTAACCAAGAGCGAGATTCTGCTAAGCTGACAAACACCCTGGGTGATGTGTAAATGTGTGTATTTCTATTCAAGTGTGAAGCAGCTTGGCTGTTAATCATCAACCTCAGTGAGGACGGTGAACGACACATCTCTGTCCCGTGTGGCTGTAACTCTTAGTGTGGTGTGTTTCTGGGTTGATCACATTTAGTGGACGTCATTCCTCCTCTCACTATTTCATGTTTACAGTTCTCACTGACTAATAGATCAGTTATTAGACTCCCTTTTTTTCTATTGTTTTTGGGCACATTTATCACAGCTTCTAAAGAGACCATCCATTAAAATCTCTGAGTGTTTGACTGTTTTTCTTTTTTATTCACAAATGCCTTATGTGAATTTTTTTTTTGTCTTTTTTTAATCACAGGTAGTCCCATGGAATCTCAACTGCTGGAGGACAGCTTTACTTCTGAACCACAGGCATAGCCAGAAATGTTCACCTTTTATCCCTGAATAATCGCTACTATGGCTTTTTGTAATGAAAGCTTCATGGAGGAGTGTAACTGCATGGACCCGAACAGCGTAGAGGAAACGTCAGAAAGCCTCCCATCAGAAGCTACGACTCCTCTCATATCAGTCACTCTGCGTGTGACCCTGGCAGCCATAATGATCTTCATGATTACTATCGGTTTCCTCGGCAATGCGATCGTGTGTCTGATTGTTTACCAGAAACCTGCCATGCGTTCTGCTATCAATCTCCTGCTTGCCACTCTGGCCTTTTCAGACATCATGCTCTCTCTGCTCTGCATGCCCTTCACTGCAGTCACCGTGGCCACTGCAGACTGGAGCTTTGGGAGCGGTTTCTGCCGCGCCTCCATCATGCTGTACTGGCTGTTCGTCCTGGAGGGGGTGTCCATCCTCCTCATTATCAGCGTGGACCGTTTCCTGATCATTGTGCAGCGGCAGGACAAACTGACCCCGCACAGAGCTAAACTGTTGATCGCAGGTTCT
Organism: Rhamphochromis sp. 'chilingali'; assembly: GCF_963969265.1. NCBI lineage: Eukaryota > Metazoa > Chordata > Actinopteri > Cichliformes > Cichlidae > Rhamphochromis > Rhamphochromis sp. 'chilingali'. Next base: position 21,366,400 of record NC_137941.1, read on the forward strand.
TGGGTGCTGAGCCTGTGTGTGTCATTGCCGTCAGTGGTTGGGTGGAGGGCGGGCGCGGCAGGTATCGGGGGCGCCTGGGCACCGCAGTGCGTGCTGGGATACAGCGAGTCCCTGGCAGACCGTGGATACACAGTCCTGTTGGCTGTAGCGGTTTTCTTTGTGCCATTTACTGTCATGCTGTACTCTTACATGTGCATCCTCAACACGGTGCGCCGCAACACCCTGCGCATCCACAACCACACCACCGAGCATTCCTGTCTGCCAGCCCTAAACCAAGTCAGCAAAATGAGACTTACCGGACTGCAGCGGCCGCCTCAGGTCAAGGTGGACATGAGCTTCAAAACCCGAGCCTTCACCACCATCCTCATCCTCTTTGTTGGTTTCTCAGTGTGCTGGCTCCCTCACACCATCGTCAGCCTGCTGGCCGTGTTCAGCCGGCAGTTCTACTACAGCTCAGTCTTCTACCCCATCAGCATAGGCGCTCTGTGGCTCAGCTACCTGAAGACGGTCTTCAACCCCGTCATCTACTGCTGGAGGATCAGGAAGTTCAGGGAGGCCTGTCAGGAGTTCATTCCGAAAAGCTGCAGACTGTGTCCCAGAGTGCCGGGCAGGAGCCACAGAAGAGTGAGGCCCAGCAATATCTATGTTTGCAGTGAGACGCAGTCAGCTGTGTGACACAGGGAGGAAACCCAATGCAGTCTAATGTTTTTAACTTTTTGATAAGCTATGGGATGTTACTGAAGTTCCCTTTACACAAGAACAAATTGGTTTTAACTTTATTGAAACTGGAGCATTTACAGTCCCATGACTCCCTCCTTTTGGGGAAGGTCATCTGAAAATCACAATTGCTGACAACTGAACTGATCTGGTGGTGACAATCATTTGTCTGCTGTTTTAATAAATAAAGTCAAAGTGTTCATTCAGCTTCATGGCCACGCAAGCTTCTGAAACATACTGACATTTAAAAAAACATTTTTATATCTTCCATTTTTGCTTTATTTTTCTGTTTCCTGTGCTGTCCCTGAGCTGTCATTTTGTTGTTTCATTAGTCTGAAGCTGTACCGTTGATAATAATTATGTTGTCAGTTATGTGCTAAGATTCAGAAAAACAAAAACAAATTACAGTATTGATGTTTGGTGATGTTCTCAGATGAAAGTCAGACCACTGTTAAAAAGTGTTTGATGAAATTTGTGTAGAAACACAGCCCTCTGTCAGCTGGTTCATGACTCTTAATGTTTCTGTTATAGAGGAATGAGTGTTAACTGCATTATCATGTCACATAAGATATGTAAATAAATATAGTTTTGGATTAAAGTTTCTTTGACTCTCTTCCTCTCTAACGATAAAACATGTAGAACGAGTAAGCTCATTGCATTAAAAGAGCAAGCCCTGCACAAGGGCATTATTTGTAAAGGGCCACGACAGTGGTATAGTTTTTTTTATGTCATCCCTGTGTACCACCCCAGTGGATTACGCAAGTCAAGTGCAGACTTTCAGCTTGACTGCTGATGGAGGTAGCAGGATTAATTGTGAAGTAAACAGAACTATACTCTCTGCTGCAAAACTTATCATACAGATCAAATGCATAATGAACCAAAGCATACTGCAATTCAAATGTTTCCCATGGCAAAGAAATAGGATATTCTTCAAGTCAGTCAACTGATCTCAACCTACCAGAGCATGCTTTAGGATTATGAAATGCAAAAAAAGTATTTTCATCCAAGAATTAAAAATAAGATCCAAATGAGCCAAAAACAAAAACAGAACCAAACAAACCCAAAAAATAATGATGCTCATCAAGGTTATTATTGTTAACTAACACTAGACTAAAACTAGATATGAAAAAAAAAAGTTAACTAAAATAAAAAAAAGAGATATAGACTTTTGAAAATAATAAAACTAACTGAAATGAAATAAAATTATAGAGGAAAATAACCATTATTAAAAAATACATACCAAATATGTAAACGGTTTTAAGTGTCTAAAGCCAGTAGGAGGCAGTAATATTCCTGTAAGCTCAAGGATGCAAACTGTCGTATACCTCCAACAGCGAAGAAGAAAGGCAAACATGGCGACTTCCACGGGGCAAAATGGAAAGGCTGCTGGTACTTCGGATGCGGATCTCTTGCTTCACCCTGAGTTGTTGTCTCAGGACTTTATGAGGCTAGTTTTAAATGAGGTAAGTCGGTGTTTTAAAAGGAACTCTAGAAATGTGATTTGATGCGAGAATAAATGAAGAATGCGGAAATGTTAGCATGTAAGCTAACAAGCAGGACACCTCCCTGGTTACTGTTTAAGTACACTCAACTCAAGGCGCTGCTTGTGATTTTTAAAGTGGAGATATTTTTCTCTGAATCAGAAAAACGTGAGTACCAGAGACTGTGGGAGCAGGGACCAGCTCACAGAGCTCTACCTGCGGCATATCATCCCTCTGCCGCAGAGGACTTTACCCAACACCCGCTGGGGACGGAGGATGGAGAAGAGCCGAGGGAAGCAAACGCCGGTAGCTCACCGGTCAGACAAGTATGGGTCCACAGCTTCAGACATTTAGTACTTTCATGTGCAGTTTTAGGCTGTCTGCATATAGATAATTTGACTATGATGTTAGAATTTGGACCAAATAATTTGCCGAGTTCCATGAAAGGCGAAACGAATGTGTTATTACTGTAATTTCACTGATCAGTCAACAGACGTAACAACTCTGTGAAAGGCCCCAGGACAGATGCACTATATTGCTAAAAGTACTTGCTCATCTGGCTTCACACATATATGAACTTAAGTGACATCCCATTCTTATATCATTGGTTTTGATATGATGTTGGTGCACTTTTTTAAGCTTTAACAGTTTCTGTCCTGGTTGGAAGTCTTTCAGCAAGGTATAGGAATAAAATGCATGTAAAACAACATATTCAAAAGTTTGTAAAACAGAAACAATATCTTTCATCCATGGACTATATATCAGTATCTGGAAAACACATACAGACACAGTCCAGGTGTAAATGTGGCAAAACAAAAGAAAACTGTAGCCTGTAATGTAATGTTAAAATAAGATTAATGCATTTCAGAAACTGATTCATATGGTTTTTCAGCTCCAGCAGTGACCACAGTAGAAAGAGGCCTCTGATTGTGTACGATGGGAGCTCCTCTCACTCTGGCCCACTGAAAGTGAAGAAACCAGAGGGAAGTATAGTGTCAATAGGAAGCAACGACAGGTTAAAACCTCCACCAGCAGCAAATCTTTCCAACCCCATCCGCAAACTCTCAGGCAACACATCTTCCTCTCAATCCAGTCAGCGCAGCAGTGACACAAAAAACCTCAAACTAGAAGAAAATACGTCGGTAGGAACTTCTCTCCTCAGTTATTCATGCACAAAGAAAGTAATCCACAAGTGTTCATATTGTTTGTGTGTTTGGAGATATTCTAAAGAATCTGTAAGGACATTTATAATAAAAAAAATCATTTTATTCTTAAAAAAAGAAAAATATGCAGTTCATAATGCCTGTTTATGTTTTATCCTCCATCGTTTTAGGGGGCACTGAAGTCTCCGGAAGTGAAGAACAAGATCCAGCGTGTGACTTGGCCCTGATCTTTGGCCTCTTTTTCATACAGACCTGATGGGACCTCAAGGTCCGGCAGACAGACCACTCCTTTCCCTGTCCGTAACCTGTGGTTGTCCACTACCTTAGGTGTCCCATCACAATTTTCCCAACTCATTTATCCACAGAAAGAGGTGGAAACCCTTCAAGCTGTGGGTCAAAGCTGCTTAACTGTTGCCATTCAGTTATAAGAGCTTACAAACCGGGATGAAGTCACGAGCTTCCTTGATGTTTTCCAAAACCTCAAGTGCCCTTACCAGCATTAATCAGCAACTTGCATTAAGTCCCATCCAAAATGAGTGAGGTGAATTATTGCTCTTTTTATTCTGTTGCTGGTTTAGGTTAAAAGGCCCCGGGGTGATGAATGATGGCTTCGATGGCTGTGTGTTCAACTGGATGCTAAAGGATCTTATAACGTGATAACAATGGAAGTAAGCAAGAGGGAATGCAGACATGTTATGAAACAGATCTTTTTCTTCGGTGTATTGTAAATGAATATAGACAGATCATGGTGAGCATCACATTTTAGAAGTTGTGTGATCAGTGATTTTTATCATTTCTGTTATGAATTCAACTGAGATTTGCATTTGTCGAGCACTACATACGTTTTCCAGGATTTTGAAATGTCACTCTGGTGTGAGATTTTACATATGCTGCACATAACGATGGGATAAATAAAAACAATATTGAACTTTATTGTTAGTAGACCAGTAATTACTTGTTCATAAAAAGAGCATCGCAGAGAGGCTGAGTCTTTCAAAAGGACCACTTTTGTAAATACTGTTCCAAACATTTTGGGATGTTGTGCAAAAATGTAAATAAAAACAGAATGTGATGATTTGAAAATCTCATAAACCCATATTCACAACAACATATAGAAAACATATCACATGTTTGACCTGGCAGCGTGGCATTTTAAGAAGAAAATAAAGTCATTATGAATTTGATGGCCTTAACACATTTCAAAAAGTTGGGGCAGGGCCACATTTACCACTGTGTAGCATCACCTCTTCTTTTAACAGCAGTCCGTAAACATCTGGAAACTGAGGAGACCAGCTGCTGGACTTTTTGGGAGCGGACTTGTCCTGTTCGTGTCTGATCGAAGATTCTAGCTGTTCAACAGTCTTGGATCATCTTTGTTGTGTTTTTCGTTTTATGATGTGCCACATTTTCTGTTCTTGTTTTCATAACATCAAAAATGCAGACTTTTGAGCACATGGATGAAGCTGGATGGTCCCTCTCCTCTTTAATCCAGATGATATAGCATCCATGTTTTCCGCCCCCAGAAATTCAAATTTCAGCTCGTCTGACTGGAGAACAGTTTCCACTTTGTCTTGGCAGTTATAAATGAGCCTTGGCACAGAGATAACAGCTGTGTCTCTGGATCATTTTGACATATAGCTTCTTTTTTGTCTTTTTTTTTTTAAGCCTTAACCTGCACTTGTGGATGCCACAGTGAACTGTGTTCACAGACAGTGATTTCTGGAAGTCTTCCTGAGCTTGTGCAGTGATCTGTGACAGAATCCTGCCTGTTTTCAGTGCAGTGCTGCCTGAGGGTGCGAAGATCACAGGCATCCAATACTGAGTTTTCACCTTATTGGTGTGCACAGAGATTCTCTGAATATTCTGCTGATATTATGTACTGAGATAACGAGAAACTCTTCTCAATTTTACATTTAAGACCATTACTCTAAAATAGATTGATGCAACAATTGTGAACACAATTCTTTGCAGAGTGGTGAACCTGTGCACAGCTTTACTTCTGAGAAGTTCTGCCTCTCTAAGATGCTCCTTTTTTTAATATCAGCTCATGTCACGATCTGTTACCAATTAACCTAATTAGCTGCAAACTAGTTCCAGTTGTATTTTTTAGTATGAGCTATTTTTCCAGCCATTTGTTGCCCCATCACATGTCGCTGCCATTAAATTTGAATTAAGCAAGTATTTTTTATGAAATAATAGAATGTCTCAGTTTAAACATTTGATGTTTTCTATGTTTCATTGTGAATAAATTATGGTTTAATTAAATTTCATAAAATTTGCAAATCGTTTCAGTCTGTTTTTATATTTTTTGGAATTGGGGGTTTTGTTTTTTGTTTTTTTTTATCTAAGGATAATCTTCTCTTTATGAACAAATTAACACAAATTATTTAAACCAAAAATACAAGTTAAACAACACTATGCAAAGTTAAAAAAAACAAAAAACAAGTAAGAAACAATGGATTAAAGTGAAATGAAATGCTCTCCTGTGACAAGAAAAATGTAAATTTGCAGTCATAAGGTATTTGAAAATCGTGTGGTAGGGGGACGGCCTGGCTTACTGACACCAAGAGCAAAGGCAGCAACTGTGCTGGCATAGGCTTACGTTAGTGAACATAGACTGAGCAACATCTGTAAAGGCATCAATAATGCTAAACAATACAGCATCACATACTTACATCCAGAAGACTTTTCTGTGCAGACCTCTTGCGTATTTTAGCCAACATTGCTAAGCCAACAGTGTAGCTTAGTAGGAAAAACATCCAAAAATCTGACCAAAGAAGCCCTGAAATCTCAACCCAAGCAAGACTTTGAGAACTACAAGAATTTACCTCCTCATTTTCCAAACACTTACCTGTGATGAGCAACACAGTGTTAAACATACCACTTAAAAACACAACAACCTGTTTTTCAATCGTTGATATGTCTTGCAAATTGTATTAACATTTTACAGTTTTCCAACTTTTCAGAAACTGGGTTGCAATTGAATACCAGTTTTTAATAATTCAGACACATAAAACGAGCTTGGGCAAAACCAAGAATGCAGAACTTTTGAAGCCTATTTACTGGAGAAAAGGAGAATTGACTTTGCAGTTACTGATGCGGAGTTCATTAAAACACACCGGAAAATGTGCTTTGAATCAGTGTTTGTACAAAAGTGTCATAAAAAAATGAATTATATATATAAAAAAAAAAAAGGATGTTCATTGATTTAATTATGTAAGAAATTTTACGGGCTTTATGTGTCATGTTTGACATGGTGTTCAACTGGACATTAGAGTAAAACTGAATGAAACGATAAAAATCTTCCACCGAGCAATCTGTAGTGCTTTTCTAGAACATTTTTAATCTTTTCTTTTTGTAAGTTACCAATAAAAACATTTTGACTTTGCCATTTTTAATCTCTTTTGATTTTTTTGTTTTGTTTTTGTGTTTTGTTTAGAAATCCTGAAATCATCTTATTTCATGCAGAATTTATTTATTTATATTTTTCATCTTTCATGCAATGTATTCATATTTATTCCTTTATATGAATAAATATGCATTTTTAATATTTAAGTGGTTAAACGTCACAAAAACTCTAATTACATGCACAAAGCAGTAATTACTATTATTAAGCTGATAGTGTGCAGTAAAATTGTAGATTTTCCTCAGAATCCTTACTTCAGTATCTACTTGGAAACATTTTCTCTTCATGAGCACAATACAGCAGATTCATGCCTACATTTATTGATTAGTAATTACTTTTTCTTTCCTCAAATAGTGAACATTTAACTTAAATGAACTCTCTTATCTCAAAGAACACTGTTAGTAGCTTGTATTTCATGTACATTCATAGTATTGCTTTGTAGTAACGATGTTATAGATGTCATGCACTGTGCTCAAATAGAATTTATCAACTCTGCATCGTTCCCTGATCATAACGTGGTCATCCCGTCAGATGTAACGGTCATCACTCGGGCTGAATTAGATGTCTTTGCCGCACTCTGGGCACAGGATATCGTCGCGTTCGGTGAGAAATCCACGGCCGACCAGGGACACGGAGCACTTCTTACAGTTGAAGCAGTCATTGTGCCACTGACGCTCCTCAAAGGAGATATACTTGCTGCCCCCAAGACCTAAGAATATCAAATTGAAGTCAATACATCTGACAAACCTGTTATAAATGAGCCTTATTAGATTCAGTTGACCCAGTGATTAAAGATTACCGCTAATGGGGGTGGTGCACGAGGCACACTTCTTAGCATAAAGGTTGCAGAAGCAGTTGAGGCAGTAGGCAAAGTCGTCTCTGGAGGTAAACCTCTGTCCAGACAGCTGCTGCTTGCAGCTAGTGCAAAGGAAGCAGTCCTTGTGCCAGGGCTGGTCACGGTAGGTCACCCCGCCAGTGGTGATGGGCTATTTAGAGGGAACTGGGTTACTGCCACACTTTAGTGCTGTTACACATGCAACAATAACATGTAGTGTGAAAATGGAGACTGAAAATAGAGAGCTACTTTGAAAGTACATTTTACTCGATATCATTGTATGTAGCAGTGGATGTGCTACCTTCTTGCAGTGCACACAATGCATGGCAAACTGCTTCTCATAGCAGGGCACACAGAAGTTCTGGTTGTCCTTGGGGATGAAGCTCTTGGTGCCAATAGGCTGCTGGCATCGCTTGCAGGTGAAACAGGTCTCGTGCCAGCTGTTCCCCTTGTGCTCCATCTTCCTGGAGCCTTCAGAAAATAGTAAGTTTACAACTAATGATTAAATTCAATTTTGGGTCAACATAGTATACATGTTCTAGTACTCCAAAGGCCCAACAAGGTATGGTTTTATTCTATAGTATGTGCCGCATGTCGCTCCATACCAATCACTGCTCAGGTTGAAGTGTATAGGAATAGGTTACAAATACTTAGTAATTAGTTGTTACTTTATTTGTACCTATTAAAGTGAAAAGAAAGCAGGTTTCTGTAAATGTACTGACAAAATTAATGTGTTTATACCCTATATTATTATAACTGTACTACAGCAATGTGGGCAAACAGGACTAATGGGCATGTATCGTGCCCAGCTAATCAAATGAAAAAAGAGGAAACCTTCTTGTTCATCCACTGGGAAAATAGCACAAACAATATCAGTACTGTTTCAAACTTCTCAATCTAGTTCTATTACTTGGTTTAATTCAATTTTAGCTTTAGTTAAGTTACTCCACATTATCCTTATTTTTGCAGAGATCCTGAACTGAACAGGCAACCTTCAGACCTCTGAGGTGCTTTCCCACCCTCCGGGCTACAGCTCTGTTTTTCCAGCATAGAAAGTCAGCTATAACTCAGCCTACAATAGTGGATTTTATTCTCATTACAACTTTCATATAATATAATCTGCACCAACCAGTCTATATAGTGAGACAGAAGACTTTTTATTTATGCAATGATCCAATTTAAAATTGAGTGACAAATTAAGGTTTTAATTTTTCTAGCTACTCTGCTGATCTATTTCAGTTTTCTTCCTACCTGGCATGATGGTTTTCTTGCACTCATGGCACTTGGAGGAATACTCGTTGGAGTAGCACTCGGTGCAAAGGAGCTGCTCGTCCTTGGTAGAGAAGGGCTTGTCCACCAGGGAGCGCTTGCACTGGAAGCACTTAAAGCATTCCTCATGCCAGTGACGGTCCTTGTAGGAAAGATCCTGCAGAAAGAGCAGTGCTCTTGTTCTTGTTCTCTACTTGTTCTTGTATCTATGCATTTCTTCATTTTATATCTCTTACCCTGGTGTTACAGCCAATAGGCTTCTTGCACTCCTCACAGGTGTTGGAGTACAGGCTTTCATAACATTTCACACAGTAGGGATTTTCCTCTCGCAGAACATACTTCTTCCCAAACAGGGACTCTTTGCAGTAGTGGCAGTCGTAGCGTTCTGTCATTTTGACCTAGCACTGCTCAGCTGAGAGAGAAAGAAGCAAAAGAGCCTAAGGGTAATATTATGTATACAGGATATGAACGCTTATATTAAGTACCATAGAAACTTTTGCCATTTTGCTTCCCTGCTCCAATTAATCCTTGGAGCGATGCTGGCAATCATCAGAGAGCCATTTCTTAGAAATCAAACTTCAAACTAATGGCGTTTTCTAGGACGCATTAGTAGACCTGTCACGTTACAAGTTGGGGAGTTTTCCATGCATTTCCCTCTTTCATCTTCCTCTCCCATCTCTCAGACGTCCTTCATTTTGTGACAGATGAGAAGGTGAGCGATGAGGCGGATATAAATAACTCCTATCAGTCCTGCTTAGAGACAGTCAACTTTTACCCCGTTGCATACCAACACACACTACGCCACTATACGCCGACCCATTTATCACCTCACCTCCAGCTGTCAGCGCCAGATCACAGTATCCCTTGTCACTGTGTGTGCGCGTCCGTGCATAAGTGGGTTTAAACGACACTCGTAATAATGACTGTTCACAATCTGCAGCTGTTTGTGGTCTGCCTGTTGAGCTCTTGGCTATCCCACCTGTGCCTATATCGCTACTCTTGGTTAAACGAGGATAACATAAGCGATTTATTTGAGTATTTCTTTGTGGGTAAAAGAGAAGATGCAGGGCAAAAAAAAAAAGGGTTGATGAAGTTCCATTCTCCAAGACAGAATTAAATACTACCCAAGCTCTCACCAAATAAAGCAAATCAAGACAAAAAACCCTGCAAAAATCCCCTCCAGAAACCCCAAGCTTAAATTCATATTTCTGGTTTGAATTGAGCTGCTCTCTGCTGTCATCCCTATAATCTTATTGTTCTTCTCTGTGATCTATATTTGATCACCGTAGATTCCCACCTAAGTGGTCCGTGAGTGATTTGCGATGCTCCCCACACTCAAAAGGTTAGTTTCTTTTATCTTGCTGAAGCTGAGACGTTTAATCTGCCCGTCCTTTCTGCTCTAAGCATTCTCAGCGCCCTCCCACATTCCCTCATTGTTTATCACTCCCACCATGACTCACCTAGCTTATATAAGGATTTATCTGACTCCTAAAAATAAAAAAAGGCTAATCTGAACTGCCGCAAATAAAAGCTCCAGCCATTCAGACATGCCATGCAGCTGTTTCCCAGCTTCTGGGGTCTCTTTGATGCTCCCCATCTGGGAGTCAACCTGAGCTACAGACAGTTTACAGAAAAGTGAACTATTAAAAGGTTCTTGTGTTTAAACATGGTGCCTTGTAGAGAACTGCTTATTTTACAGTATTTTAATAAGATCTCTGCATGTATGGCATTATCTGCATGCACTGGAACATTTATATTTAGGTCTAAGAACGTTTAGTTAGAGTGAAACTGCAAAAAGGAATTGTGCGATCGCATCATAACGCCAAAAAAGATGCAGAAAAGCTTAAAATCGCAGCCTTTTACTCATCTTTACAGATGCTAGCCCACTTTAGTGTTCTACTCTCCTGACCTAACAGTCCTGAAGGATATCCTTTTCAGTCACATAGCAACCTTCTAAGTGTTACACAGAATTAAACATTAATTGATCTTAACTTGATCTAATCTGATTTGCTGATCCCCCTTCAGGCAAACCCAATTAAAAAATCTGAACCCCGCATCAATCATTTGTATTTCTATGAGAGAGAGCACAGTTTTTGTACAGTTTAGAAAAAGTGTGATCTAAAAACACCAAAATACTGTAAAGCCATAAAAAGCAACAGAAGTTATTAGGAAGTGGCTGGTTTTATAGTAGTAAAGTTAGGTTTACGTTTTGAAGAGAAGGGAGCAGAAAAGGTTCAAGATAACTAGCCTACCCATCACTGGATGATTTAAGGAAGAGCTTTTTACTAAATAAGGAATCCAGTCTGCATGAAACAGGCCGAAAGGAAAGTGAGGTGATGGAAGAGGTAGTTAAATAGTGACAATGCTCTGCAGGTGGAAGAAGGGAGAACACGAGAAGGTGGGTGGGGAGGCAGATAGGAGGATGCCAGTGTGGTGGAGAATGGAAGACATGGTGAATGAAAACCAGTGAGGAGAATGGATAGGCGGAAGAATGGACAAGTGAATACATGGAGAGTGGAGCAGTTGAACAGAGTTGGTTCTTACCTTCCTGTCTGAGGAGTGTGTGCCTGTGTGGAGTCTGTGGCAGACTGAAGGAGCAGGCTCTGGGTGAGCTGTACTTACTCCTGATTGCTTTACTCCACCCATCAGGGGCTAATTGAAAATGGGGGAGGGATGATAGATGTGGGGGGAGGGGGGTTACAAGGGGGCAGGGATTCTTTTTTGAGATGATCTATAAATACAGCAGAGCTTCACAGAGATAAACCCGAGGCCCCATTTCACTTGCTCATTTTGTCCCCAGCGCCAACCATGTGGCCTTTTAAGGTCACTCAGAAGTTGTTCACTCGCTCACATCCTCTCCGTGTGATTCACGTGTTCATTCACTCGTGCTTCACTCTCTTCTTTCATTATTTTTGCTTCTCCCCAGAACAGTCGTATCATATCATTCCTCCCTTTTCCACTCCTTGGAGAGAGTTATTCATCTTTCCTTGCTATTGTTTGTTTTCTTTCTGTCGCAGTTATCCATCATTACCACAACATTGCACTCTAATGCATATGCATACTATTGAGTAATGACACAATATTCCTGCAGCCTTCTATATATGATAGAAAAGATGCCAAGAGTCAAATGTTCAAGATTTTTGTCCTGTGAGATTTGTTGCTACTCAAATGTCTCATCTGTTCCTGCCTCCCCATATTTCCCCTCACAGGGGGACTCCACATTCATTCCCAGCCCTCCCATTTGTTGGCTACAATATCCAGACTTGCTAATGACAGACACCCACTTGTTTTCTTAGAAAATTTTAGCACTATTTTCTGATGCTCTCTAATCCACACCGCGGCCCCCTCCGTCACCCCCACCCGCACCCCCAGGCGCTTCCCCACTCTTTCTTCTGTCATTCGACGTCTCCCTTTCTCTCTGAGGCAGGTTTTCCTGACCCTGTGGTCCCTGGACACTCTCCAGTGAGAAAATGCGTCAGCAATGCTCCACTAAGATTCTAGTGTTCTATTTGTAGCACGGCATAAAGAGTTTGGTGCTTAACAAAGTGTTAAATCAGTTTATGAGGGTGTTGTCTCTATGGTTTTAGCCACCATGTTTATCACAGTTGGGTTCAGCCATATCGCTGGCTATCCCATCACTTCAGTTAACAGGGATTTGTCTCATGAGATAATCTTTTAAAACAATATTGATTTGCTGTAATGACTTTGTGCAAAACCTGTCCTTTGCACCACCAGGGGGATGACATTGTGGTTATGTCAACAACAATTTGAGAGTTTCCCATTAAATTTAGCACTCATGTAAGTCATGTGATTCATTAATTTTTCATTGAAATCATCCTCACCACTTCTGACTCAGTCATCAGTACTTTTACTTTAGTGCTGACCAGTGACTGGTAGATTTTAGAAAGTATTAATACTAAGGTGAAACAGTTTGTGTCTTAGCTTTAGGATCAGGAGATAGAGCGGGTTGTTTACATCTGATGCATCCAACAGAGTGTTTGTGTGTGTTTGTGAACAATCGGTTAAAAGTGCTTAAGCATGAATGAATAGGTGAACTTGGTGAACCAAGTTTGTAGGAAAAAAGCTGTTTGAGTGCTCAAATTGATTAGAAAACAAGTACATTTAGCATTTAGCTTAAAGTTTGGAAGCAAATCCCAATTTCTTGTAGCTGTGGCAACCAGTTCAACTGGGATATAAACAACAGCCTGGTTTATATCACTTTTTGCCTTTTTACTACTTATAGAAATTGATCAGCCATACTAATTCAATCACTCACAGGTGACCTGACGTGATCACGTTGGTTAGCAGCTGCCTAGCAATGGGCTAAAATGACCTGTTTTTAACCTTTGTGCACCTACAGCACCTTAAAAAAGTCATTTTCATGACACCAACATTTTATCAATATTTTAATAATTAAATAAAGATTTTACATCCCCAGCAACCTGCTAGCAACAGGCTAAAAATGACCAATTTTTATACAAACAGGAATCCCTCTAGCATAGAAGTCAAACATTTGCAAACATAGCACCCCCCACCTACTTCATGGTGGTAGCTAACCCTAATCCCAGTGTCCTCCCCCAGTGTAAAAGTGCATCCTGCCACACCCTGAAAACTGTTTAAGAACAGCTTCAGTAACACAACAAGGAATTGAGCCTCCAAACCTATTAAATGCAGATTAATCATTTAATAAGAACGATGGCTCTGATGCATCCTGAGAGCTCTAACCTGAGTTTACATGTTTTAGATATGCTTGTGGAAATTGCTGTCTCTCCCACCAATTATTTAAAATTTTAGCAGTAATTTTTCAGACTTCTTTCGACTGTAGTAAACAGCAGCAGTGTTTTATGTATGCCAGACATGTTTGAAATGGGAAGCAGAGACAAACAGGAGGTTATGTTATTTGGACTAGTACTGTTAAATTGAAGTCAGAAGGCAGTTTGTCAGACAGAAGATCATATTGTACTACATTGGAAGAAAGACTGGGAAAAATTGGATTATTGTCACTGTAATAAACATGTGGCATCTTTTTATTTGTTTATTTTTTTTTTAAAGGTGGTGTTTGAGGGAACTAAAGGGATTTAACCATGAAATATGAGCATAACTAAAAATGATATGTTCTTTGCTGCTCGTGTGTAAATTAAACTGATTCTATTTTATAATGCTTTAGTATTCAGGCATGGGAAACAATCAATTCAGTTCAGTTCACTTAATTGGAGACATGAGGTCCAGTTAAACATATAACTGTGCATATAATAAATATGACCAGTTGAAAGGATGCCCAAGACTGCCCTAACGTGCCCTCAGTATTTGCTCCTTCTTCCCAGCATTTAGCTGAAACCTCCCTCTCTCTGCACTCTCTGGACTGAGGCCTCCACCTCAGCTGCTGAGGCCAAGGGGATAAAGGTGCAGCTGTCTGGGCACAGCAAGGCTATCATGATGGTAAAGCCTGGTACTTACTTCTGCTGCAAATACAGCCATGTGGAAAGGTCAAACCAGGCACTCCCCATCGTCACTAGTGGACTGTTAATCATTAGTGCCAGAGCAACCAACTGGACTGGAATTTCTCTGGGTCATCCAAGATCCAATATGATCCTTTGGAAGAACTTCACTGCACTCCCTGTCAAACTTCATGAAATGGATCCCAGCAACTGACTTTAAAGTAGCGTCACAACGAAGGTCTCAGATGGGCAGTTAGAACTGATAAAGACGGATGGATTCATTTTGGGCTCCCGCTGTGGGAATAGGGTAGCAACTGTTTGCTTAAGATGATGATAGTGTTCATTTGATTTTAGATGACAAGTGTGATAAAGTCGACCAATTGGCTTAGTTTAGCATGAAGGCAGGAAACAGAGGACACAATGAGCTTATGGATAGTCTGAGAATGCAAACAAATCCACCGCTAAAGCTGACTTATTAACTCATTTTATCTCATTAGAGACACCAAACTAAGTGTGAAACACATTTAATCAAGTCCTCCATCCTAAATATCCCAACAATCTGATATGAACCATAGGAGCAAACTAGCGCAAGAGATGTGTCAGATGTAAACACTTAATTCTTGCATAGATATTAGAAAAGAAAGTCTTCTTTTGTTCAGTTTTTTATTAACCCATTAATCACTCCAACATCTGCAGTACACAGACATAACATCTATAACAGCCTCTTTTCCTTTGCTCTACAGTTAACATAGTCACTAGTTGTGCAATCTTTTTTGTACCATCATAAACGTTAACTTTTAACATACTAACTGAGTCCTGTAGAGTCTGAGATGTCGCTCTTGTGTAGAGTTTCTTTGAGCATTGCACAGTCTGACCTTGGGGTGAATTTATTGTGATGTCCACTCCTGGGAAGATTGGCAGCTCTCTTGAATGTTTCCCAGCTTCTCACTCTTGAACGTTGGACTTCAAAATGTTTTGAAATGGCCTTAAAACTCTTCCCAGATTGATGGGCACATGGCATTGTGTTAATGGCCACATGAATGCTAACAAAACTTCTGCTTTTACAGAGGAGCTCACGTCCTCATGACCGGTAATTCAAGTGAATTTGATTATCAGCACCTAGCTGCTATTTTTGCCCCTCTTAAGGAGGGAAACAGGAAGAACTTATTTATTTATTAAAGTACATACTGCAGTATTTATTGTTTATCTGAGGTTGCATTATTTGTACCACCTGGTCCTGCAAAGGATATTTATTTATTATTATTTTTTTTTTAAACTTTGTAATTCTCTCCTATTGCTAAATACCAGAATAAGTGCACAATAACAGATAATAATAGACAATAATCGAATTGTCAAAAGCACACTGTTTTGGCTGAATAGGTACTTTGTATCTTGTGAATATTCTAAGAATAAGGTCCAAGTGCATAATGATGGTCAAATGACAGGATGGGTGGGTTTTTTTTGTTTTTTTTTTACAAAATTAAGTAAACAAAATTAGGTGAAGAATTTATTCTTATTTTTTTTAAGTGAAAAACAGGATTAATGCTCACATGAGGCACAATCACTGTTATCGCAGTATACAGTGGGGCAAAAAAGTATTTAGTCAGCCACCGATTGTGCAAGTTCCCCCACTTAAAATGATGACAGAGGTCAGTAATTTGCACCAGAGGTACACTTCAACTGTGAGAGACAGAATGTGAAAAAAAAAATCCATGAATTCACATGGTAGGATTTGTAAAGAATTTATTCGTAAATCAGGGTGGAAAATAAGTATTTGGTCAATAACAAAAATACAACTCAATACTTTGTAACATAACCTTTGTTGGCAATAACAGAGGTCAAACGTTTACTATAGGTCTTTACCAGGTTTGCACACACAGTAGCTGGTATTTTGGCCCATTCCTCCATGCAGATCTTCTCGAGAGCAGTGATGTTTTGGGGCTGTCGCCGAGCAACACGGACTTTCAACTCCCGCCACAGATTTTCTATGGGGTTGAGGTCTGGAGACTGGCTAGGCCACTCCAGGACTTTCAAATGCTTCTTACGGAGCCACTCCTTTGTTGCCCGGGCGGTGTGTTTTGGATCATTGTCATGTTGGAAGACCCAGCCTCGTTTCATCTTCAAAGTTCTCACTGATGGAAGGAGGTTTTGGCTCAAAATCTCACGATACATGGCCCCATTCGTTCTGTCCTTAACACGGATCAGTCGTCCTGTCCCCTTGGCAGAAAAACAGCCCCATAGCATGATGTTTCCACCCCCATGCTTCACAGTAGGTATGGTGTTCTTGGGATGCAACTCAGTATTCTTCTTCCTCCAAACACGACGAGTTGAGACCAAAAAGTTCTACTTTGGTTTCATCTGACCACATGACATTCTCCCAATCCTCTGCTGTATCATCCATGTGCTCTCTGGCAAACTTCAGACGGGCCTGGACATGCACTGGCTTCAGCAGCGGAACACGTCTGGCACTGCGGGATTTGATTCCCTGCCGTTGTAGTGTGTTACTGATGGTGACCTTTGTTACTTTGGTCCCAGCTCTCTGCAGGTCATTCACCAGGTCCCCCCGTGTGGTTCTGGGATCTTTGCTCACCGTTCTCATGATCATTTTGACCCCACGGGATGAGATCTTGCGTGGAGCCCCAGTTGAGATTATCAGTGGTCTTGTATGTCTTCCATTTTCTGATGATTGCTCCCACAGTTGATTTTTTCAAACCAAGCTGCTTGCCTATTGTAGATTCACTCTTCCCAGTCTGGTGCAGGTCTACAATACTTTTCCTGGTGTCCTTCGAAAGCTCTTTGGTCTTGGCCATGGCGGAGTTTGGAGTCTGACTGTTTGAGGCTGTGGACAGGTGTCTTTTATACAGATGATGAGTTCAAACAGGTGCCATTCATACAGGTAACGAGTGGGGGACAGAAAAGCTTCTTACAGAAGACGTTACAGGTCTGTGAGAGCCAGAGATTTTCCTTGTTTGAGGTGACCAAATACTTATTTTCCACCCTGATTTACGAAAAAAAAAAATTCTTTACAAATCCTACCATGTGGATTCATGGATTTTTTTTTTCACATTCTGTCTCTCACAGTTGAAGTGTACCTCTGGTGCAAATTACTGACCTCTGTCATCATTTTAAGTGGGGGAACTTGCACAATCGGTGGCTGACTAAATACTTTTTTGCCCCACTGTATATATGTCAGGGACCAAGCAGTAAAGCATAAAGGACACCGGTGGTTTTAATTCAAAAAACGGGTTTTATTGACCCAAAAATATGAAAATATATTTAACAAAGCCAAAACTTAAACAGGCAGACCAATAAAAGAGGTCAACTCAACAGACTAAACTCAAGATAATAATTAACAAAACCTCAAACAAACATATGGTAAACTGACCTGCTGAAATGACACACAGGGGGACTTAAATACTGGTTTAGCTAAACCAAATGACACACACGGGGGAAAACAAGATGGCTGCCATATAACCAACTAATACAAAACATTTAAACAAACATGAAACACCCCCCAGGCAATGAAGCATGTGGTGCAATCCAATTAGGCTGTCAGCAGTACTTCAGGTCTCCCAGCCCTTTGCCACACCTTTTGCCAGACAGGAGGAGACACCAACCCCCAGGTAACTCAAACAAAGAAAGATGTATTAATATAACATAAAACAGAACTTTGACCTTGCAAGGTCAATATGTGTGCACGCCATATAAACATTGGAAGGTGTGATGGAAAAATGAATACATTTAATAAAGAAACGATATTGAACAATAAATAGAATATTTTAAAGTAGTGACTGTAAATTAAACTAAAGTGAATCAACGGGTGATGAGGTGTGGAGCTTACCATGTGTGGCATGCCATCACACACCTCCCCTCTTCAGAGCTCTCGCTGGAACAGCGAGAGAGATAGTCAGCAGTAAGGTTCTCCTTGCCTGGTACGTGGTGGACAGTGAATCGGAATGGCTGTAAGGCCAGGTACCAGCGGGTAATTCGCCCATTTGTGTCCTTCATCTGCTCAAGCCACTGTAGTGCTTTGTGATCAGTTTCCAAGGTGAAGTCTCTTCCCAGTAGATAGTAGCGGAAGGAGTCCAGGGCCCACTTGATCGCTAAGGTCTCCTTCTCTACTGTGGAATACCGAACTTCCCGTGGAAACAGTTTCCGGCTGATGTAAGCCACTGGATGGCGGCCTTCCATGGTTTCCTGGAGGAGGACAGCTCCCAGGCCCCGATCTGAAGCATCAGTCTGTAATATGAATGGTTCATCAAAGTTGGGACTGTACAAAACCGGTTGCTTACTTAGTGACTGTTGTATGTCATGAAACGCTGCCACTGCCTCCTCTGTCCACTGGATGTAATTGGGGGAACGTGATCCCGTCAGGTCTGTGAGCAGAGCTGCCCTGTTGGAGAACTGAGGGATGAAACGATGGTAGAAACCTGCCATGCCCAAAAAGGATCTCAGCTGCTTCCTTGTTTGGGGCAGGGGGGATGATTCCATGGCCTCGATTTTGCTGACTTGTGGCCTGATAACCCCCTTGCCGATGACATGGCCCAGGTATTCTGTCTCAGCAGCGGCGAAAACACACTTTGACGGATTCACCGTCAACCCAGCTGAGTGCAGGTGGTCCAGAACAGTTCGCAGGTGTTCCACATGCTCCTCCCAGGTGTTGCTGTGGATAACAATATCATCCAAGTAAGCAGCAGCAAAGTCAGAGCAGTCATGTAATACCTGATCCATCAGCCGTTGGAAAGTTGCTGGAGCTCCATGTAGTCCAAATGGGAAGACTGTAAATTGGAAAAGCCCCCATGGTGTTCTGAACGCTGTGAACTCTCTGGACCGTTGAGTGAGTGGGACCTGCCAGTAACCCTTACACAGATCTATTGTGGTCAGGTACCTTGCTTTTCCCAGACGTTCAAGTAGATCATCAATTCTTGGTGTCGGGTAGGAGTCAAACATGGATATGGAGTTCAGGTACCTGAAATCAATGCAGAACCTCATACTCTCATCCTTTTTGGGTACCAAGACCACAGGGTTGCACCATTCACTCTTAGATCTTTCAATGATCCCTAGAGATAGCATCAAATCGATTTCCTTCTTCAATGAAGGCAGCAGACGTTCTGGGATCCTGTAACTTAATCGTCTCACAGAGGCACCTTCTCGTACCACAATATCATGTTCGACAATGTCAGTTCTCCCTGGATTCTCTTGAAAGACTGCTGATTTACACATTTCTCTCACCTGCTGCTGCTTGTCCTCTGGGAGATGGCTGAGATCATAATCTAGAGAGCCAGCAGGTGGTAGATATTGCTCATCTGCTTCATCTTCTTCAGGCACTCGCCGTATGAGCATTGCATCCGCCTTGTGTTCAATACGCTCCACCCACTCCTTCAGAAGGTTTATATGCAAGACCTTGCTGGAGCGCAACTGCCCTGGGGTGGACACCTCATATGTGGTGGGTCCCAGCTTCCTCATGACTTCAAATGGCCCCTGCCACTTTGCCAACAATTTGTTGTTGTCACTGGGGAGGAGCACGAGCACCTTTTGTCCTGGCTCAAACGCACGCTGACGAGCAGATTTATCATACCAAGACTTCTGCTGCTGCTGGGCCTCCACCATATGTGATTGAGCAAGTTCACCCATTTTCTCCAACCGTTCTCTCATCTGAATGACATAAGACAAAATGTTCTTGGATCCCCCCTCCACCTTGTCTCCCTCCCAAATCTCCTTTAACAGAGTTAGAGGGCCACGAACCTCATAACCATACAAAAGCTCAAAAGGTGAAAAACCTGTGGAGGCATGGGGGACTTCTCTATAAGCAAAGAGTAGATATGGCAGCCATTGATCCCAATCGTTACCACTGTCGTTGACAAACTTCCTGAGCATCTGTTTCAATGTCTGGTTAAACCGTTCTGTCAGCCCATCAGTTTGAGGGTGGTATGGTGAAGTTCTCAGACTCCGGATGCCCAACAACTGATAAACTTGCTTTAACAGAGTAGACATGAAGTTAGTGCCTTGATCAGTTAGTATTTCTCGTGGAAACCCAACTCTTGCAAAGAACTGCACTAAACAAAATGCAATGGGCTTGGCCTTTATAGATTTTAAAGGGAACACCTCAGGATATTTTGTGGCATAATCTGTTACAACAAGCATGTAACAATTTCCTGCTTTGCTCCTCTCAACAGGCCCTACAATATCCATTCCAAGACGCTCAAAAGGAGTGCCGATGACAGGGAGAGGTTGGAGTGGAGCTCTATGGGGGATTTTAGCAGATGTTATCTGACACTGTGGGCAACTTTTACAAAACTGAGCCACATCTTTGCTAAGACCAGGCCAGTAGAAATGATGTTTGATGCGAGCTGTGGTCTTGTGTTTACCAAGGTGGCCAGCCCACGGAATAGAATGCCCTAAGGTGAGAATGGCGTTTCTAACCTTCTGGGGAACCACCAGCTGCAGCACCGACCCCTGCTGACGATAGAGAATGTCATTTTGCAAGATGTACTCACTGTTAACCTGCTCCACTCCAGGTTCCTTTTCTTTGGCCTTCCGGAAAAGAGATATTAAAGATTGATCAGATTTTTGGAGTTCAGCAATTTCAGTTGGAATATTAAACCCTAGGGGTGACGGTGTTGGCTCAGCGTCTGTTAGTGTATCCACAGGTGAAAATTTGAATTTCTCCTGCCTTCTTTGTCTGCGGGTCTTCCGTGGCTTCACCACAGTTGTCTCAAACTCCTCATTAAAAAAAGGCAGGGCACTCAGGGTCTCAGAGTGGGTACTGACTTGCTTAGCCTGAGCTCTGGTAACAGCTACATTGCACTCCTCAGTCTGCTCAGACTCCAACAAATCAAAAAGCACAGGAAGGTCACGCCCTAACACGGCAGAGTAAGGCAAACTGTTCACAACACCCACATTCAGCAGATACATCTGGTCCTGAACTTTAATGTAGATGTCAGCTGTCGGATATCTTTTCTCATCTCCATGGACACAACAGATTGAAATTGTATCACTGGTGCGAACAATATTAGGTGGGGCAAAATCTGAGTGAATAAGAGACCGAGAACTGCCAGAGTCAAGAAGGGCATTGAGTAGAACCCCATTCACTTCAATCTGGCTCATTTTGATGGATTTGTCACTCTCCTGCTCAGGATCAGCATTAGAACGAGGAGCAAAACACATTTGCACCATTTTAGCAGAATTTCTTGGGCACATAGGTTTTGTATGGCCCTCTAATCCACAAAGATAACAAATGAGCTTCTTACCAGAGGCCTTTGGTGGTCTAGTGGTAGACTGAGAGCTCTTACTGGTGCTTGTATTTGCTGAATCCAGATGGTTTTGCTGAGGTATCTTCCGGGTGTCCCTCGATACCTTCCATGCATTATGGCTCCATGCTTGCCCCTTCTTTCTGGCAGCAACAAAAACATCAGCTAACCGAGCCGCTTCCATTGCTGAACCAGGGTTGTGTTCTCTGATCCAAACCTGAAGCTCAGGAGATAACATTCTGAGAAACTGCTCCAAGATTATAGTTTCACCAATGTCATGAATAGTTTTACCCTTTGGCTGGATCCATTTCCCATAAAGCTCCTTCAGTCTCGCATATAGCTCACGAGGGCTTTCATCTGGTTGAACGTCCAGGGATCTGAATCTTTGCCTATATGTTTCAGGGTTAATGTCATATTTTGACAGAATAGCTGATTTCACTTTATCATAGTCTAATGAATCATCAATGTCCATGTGAACATAGGCACCTCTAGCTTTACCAGTAAGCAAGGGTATCAAATGAAAAACCCAATCTGACTTCTGCCATCGATAAGCTGTAGCCATACGTTCAAATGTGATCAGGAAATGTTCAATATCATCAGCTTCAGTTAATCTTTCCAATCTGCCCTCTATTTGTAGGGGAAACTGAAATGCTGGTGAAATGGCTGGATTGGAATTAGTCATAACTGGTTCAGCCTGGGCCTGCTGAACAGAGGAAGAAGGATGAATATCAAACTCTAATGATTCAGAGCGAGCTTCTGCAGAATCTGATGGTGATGTTCTGACTTGGATTTCTGACTGCAAAAGTCTAAACTGATGTTGAAAGGCTTTAAATCGCTGTTCTTGTCGTGCATTTAACTCACTCTGTTTTGCATCCCGGATGTCCTGTTGTTCCATGTGAGCATGTAGCATATTGACTAGATCAGACAAAGTAGGCTCCTTTTCAACTCTCTCCACAACTTCAGTGACTCCTGAGGCTCCATTTTCCTCCTCTTCGCAGGTTTGCTGAGCAGATCCCTTTTTCTTTTCATTCTTGCCACCACGATGCATTCTTCCTCCTCATGGGGAAAAACAGAAGAAAGAAAAAAAGAAAAAGAAAAAAGACCTGTGTCCAATACTGGATGATCCCACCGCTGCCACCAATTGTCAGGGACCAAGCAGTAAAGCATAAAGGACACCGGTGGTTTTAATTCAAAAAACGGGTTTTATTGACCCAAAAATATGAAAATATATTTAACAAAGCCAAAACTTAAACAGGCAGACCAATAAAAGAGGTCAACTCAACAGACTAAACTCAAGATAATAATTAACAAAACCTCAAACAAACATATGGTAAACTGACCTGCTGAAATGACACACAGGGGGACTTAAATACTGGTTTAGCTAAACCAAATGACACACACGGGGGAAAACAAGATGGCTGCCATATAACCAACTAATACAAAACATTTAAACAAACATGAAACACCCCCCAGGCAATGAAGCATGTGGTGCAATCCAATTAGGCTGTCAGCAGTACTTCAGGTCTCCCAGCCCTTTGCCACACCTTTTGCCAGACAGGAGGAGACACCAACCCCCAGGTAACTCAAACAAAGAAAGATGTATTAATATAACATAAAACAGAACTTTGACCTTGCAAGGTTAATATGTGTGCACGCCATATAAACATTGGAAGGTGTGATGGAAAAATGAATACATTTAATAAAGAAACGATATTGAACAATAAATAGAATATTTTAAAGTAGTGACTGTAAATTAAACTAAAGTGAATCAACGGGTGATGAGGTGTGGAGCTTACCATGTGTGGCATGCCATCACAATATATATATAACACCCAGCACGCCCCTGCGGGCGGTTTATCCTTCAAGCTCGGGTCCTCTACCAGAGGCCTGGGAGCTTGAGGGTCCTGCGCAGTATCTTAGCTGTTCCCAGGACTGCGCTCTTCTGGACAGAGATCTCCGATGTTGTTCCTGGGATCTGCTGGAGCCACTCGCCTAGCTTGGGAGTCACCGCACCTAGTGCTCCGATTACCACGGGGACCACCGTTACCTTCACCCTCCACATCCTCTCGAGCTCTTCTCTGAGCCCTTGGTATTTCTCCAGCTTCTCGTGTTCCTTCTTCCTGATATTGCTGTCATTCGGAACCGCTACATCGATCACTACGGCCGTCTTCTTCTGTTTGTCTACCACCACTATGTCCGGTTGGTTAGCCACCACCATTTTGTCCGTCTGTATCTGGAAGTCCCACAGGATCTTAGCTCGGTCATTCTCCACCACCCTTGGGGGCATCTCCCATTTTGACCTCGGGACTTCCAGGTTATACTCGGCACAGATGTTCCTGTACACTATGCCGGCCACTTGGTTATGGCGTTCCATGTATGCCTTGCCTGCTAGCATCTTGCACCCTGCTGTTATGTGCTGGATTGTCTCTGGGGCATCTTTACACAGCCTGCACCTGGGGTCTTGCCTGGTGTGATAGACCCCAGCCTCTATGGATCTTGTGCTCAGAGCTTGTTCTTGTGCTGCCATGATTAGTGCCTCTGTGCTGTCTTTCAGTCCAGCTTTGTCCAGCCACTGGTAGGATTTCTGGATATCAGCCACCTCCTCTATCTGCCGGTGGTACATACCGTGCAGGGGCCTGTCCTTCCATGATGGTTCCTCGTCTCCCTCCTCTTTCTTGGGTTTCTGCTGCCTGAGGTATTCACTGAGCACTCGGTCAGTTGGGGCCATCTTCCCAATGTATTCTTGGATGTTCGTTGTCTCATCCTGGACTGTGGTGCTGACACTCACCAGTCCCCGGCCCCCTTCCTTCCGCTTAGCGTACAGCCTCAGGGTGCTGGATTTGGGGTGAAACCCTCCATGCATGGTAAGGAGCTTTCTTGTCTTTATGTCAGTGGCTTCTATCTCCTCCTTTGGCCGCAGCTGGATAGCGTAGTGGTTAGACTACACGCCTTTGGAACAGAGGATCGCAAGTTCGATTCCTGCCTGGGGCGTCTGTATCCAGTAAGGGTCCTAAGGCTAGACCCCCTATGCTAAGCAAGCCTACCGCAGACATGAGCGAGACAGATAAATATGAAGGCATGCCGGCTCGGACGTCGCCCGGATCAACAAGGTCCGCGTCAGGTGTTGAGGAACCAGGGCACCCTGACGAAAAGTGGGCTACTGGAACAAGAAGGCATCGGTGGGCAAGAGACGAAAACAGGGCGTTGTTGGAATGCTACTATGCAAGTAACCCCGGCGGAAGGGGCTACATGAATAGGATGAGGGACCTATATATATATATATATATATTGTGGGGATAGGTTAATTGGATAATCCAAATTGCCACTAGGTGTGAATGTGCGAGTGAATGTGAGTGTGAATGGTTGTCTGTCTCTATGTGTTAGCCCTGCGACAGACTGGCGACCTGTCCAGGGTGTACCCTGCCTCTCGCCCTATGACAGCTGGGATAGGCTCCAGCGCCCCCCGCGACCCTGAAAAGGATAAGCGGAAGCGAATGGATGGATGGATGGATATATATATATATATGTATATATATATTAAAATTTTATGATTTAAGCTAGGAAACTATAGTAGTTTTCCTTGTCATCAGACACTCAGTTTGAAACGCTGATTAAAAACCTTCTGCACATGTTTTCTCTCTTTCTTCATTCTGTGCCATTGTACTGACATGCTTCTATATGTATGACGGGGCAAATCCTCAGTCATTTAGCCTGGAGTTATGTTCCCAGACGGGTAAATCTCTGTTGGGATTGGTGGGATGTTTCATATGAGGTGTCATGGTCCTGGGTCGGTGACCCAGCGCTTTTAGTTTATTATAATTTTCTAGTTTATTATGATGATGATTATTATTGTTTGAGTTCTATGTGTTATCTTCGGTCTGCCTTTGAGTCTGCGTCTGTGTCTCTGTCTGTCTATGGTGTCAACCCGTCTGTTTGTGAAGCTGTCTGTTTAGTTCTGTGTCTTGGTTGGTTCCCCGTGTTTGAGTTTCCTGCTTTATTGTGAAGGTCTCTGTCTGATGTGAGTGTGTTCAGTTTACATTTCCCCTGTCCCGTCAGCTGCGATTCCTCCCAGCTGTGTTGCCCTCCTGTCTCTCATCCCCTGATTACTGGTGTGTGTATTTAACCCCTGTGTGTTCTCCTGCCTGTTGCTGGTTTGTCTGTATTACTCGGTGTCCCGTTCCTCGTCTGCGGCTCTCTGCTTCTCATCCCGTTGTCGTATGCTCCCAGGTCTGTTATTTTTTAGTTCTCCCAGTTTAGGTGTCTTCAGTTATTTGTTATGCCCCACTGCTTGTTTGCCACTACATCTCTGTAAATAAACCTCACCAGCATCTCATCCACTGCCTGCATCTTGGGTCCTTCTCCCAACTCCACACGGCTTGCCTCGGCAGCCGTGACATGAGGTGCCGTAAGGCAGCGGCCCCCAACCGTTTTTGCGCCACGGACAGGTTTATGCCCGACAATATTTTCACGGACCGGCCTTTAAGGTGTCGCGGATAAATACAACAAAATAAAACTAGTACCGGTACCGAAAAAGAAGATTTATTCATAACACATGTGAAAAGACCCAGGAAAAAAGTTAACGATAAAAACGATAACAAAATAACGCTGAAAATCAATAAAAACCGTGAAAACCATAAATTTCAGACCTGAGCCTCAACTCTCGCGGCCGGTACCAAACGACTCACGTACCGGTCCGAGGCCCGGGGGTTGGGGACCGCTGCCGTAAGGGACATTACTGAAACGCTGTCACACACAACTGAAACGCTCTCACACACACTACTGAAAAACCAAGGCATTTCAGTTGAACAGGAAGTTAATTCTTGACAAGGAAACTGAAGGAAAAAGTGTTAGATTTCAAACAAACCACAGATGTATACTCAGCAACCTGCTAGTTAGGGGTGGGTTTTTATAATCGATTTATCGATTAAAATTGATTCTGGTTTGGATAACGTGAAATCATTAAAATCCTCAATCGATTTTTTAATATAAATTTATTTTGCCCGAAATGCCAGAATCTCAGGTGAAACCTCACAAAATTTCCACACTTACCAAACAACAGACGTAAACACACAGCGTGGACCCGCGGATCAGAATCAGTGTCTCCTTTCTCACCCGACAGCACGGACACGGTCGGGGCTGAAAGCCGACAGCTCGCTGAATCTGATCTGTCGGCAGGTCCGCGCTTTGTTTTCACGCCGTTTTTGCGCCGATTCTAAAGCTGTAGTTTTATCTCTCTCCAAACAATATTGACTGAACTAGCAGCAAAAGAAGATCCAAACTGTGCTTCACATAAACATCGTCATGAATTCCCTCTGACATTTACTGTTTTGCTTCCACCACGATAAAACCACAAGTCATGCACAGCTCTCTCTCTCTCTCTCTCTCTCTGTACTTCAAGAACAGTTTCCCATCTAAAAATCTGTCTTCTGCATTATTCGCTTGCTTGTTACGCACAAGTCTACCGTTGTTTACAGCGCAGTCGGCCACTGTCTTCTCTTTTCGTTTTCCTACATACTTCCGAAAAGAAAACCTAATTTCTGCCGTTCAATACTGAACAAATTTAAACTTTTTAAAATCATGCAAAATGCAAAACGTTAGCCGTGTCTCTAATAAAACCTCTGTAACTTCAGAGTTCATATGTTCATATGTTGATTAATGGTTTTCTTTTGTTTTTGATAGGCCTACTGCAGAATATTTTTTATAAAATCCCAGGCCAGGAAAAATCACCTTCATGTTTTTCTGTGTTTTATCTTCAGCTACTTTGACACAAAGGCATCTGCTGTGATGCTCACACTTGTGATAAAGTCTTGTGTGTGTCAGCTTCCTTTTTTTAGATACAAAAATATGTAAATGTACTGATCTGAATTATAATATTTCTGACTGTCAAAATTTCCCAGAATCAAATCGAATTGAATTGAATCGTGGAACGAATCGATTCTGGACCTTAGTGAGACAGCTGCATTACTTAACAATATATTTCTTCATCTCCATGATACAGTTAGAAATATTGGTGTCTTTTCTGCTAATTGGGTTTTTTAGATATTATCAGCCCTATATATTTAACTTTAGATTCAACTCTAACCAAAGTTATTGAGGAGTCAGAGCTTGTATGAATCGGGAGAAGTTCACATTTTTTGATACTGAGAGATAAACGAGAAGCTTTAGTTTTCTCTACCATGTATTTATCTTTCAAAAAAATAATGTATCATCTGTGAATTGACTTATTTTGAAGTCTTTAAAAATTGATATTCCTTGTATGTCGTTAGAATTTTTGATTAATAGTGTTAACAACTGAGTTGCCAATATAAAAAGCTTAGGGGAAACAAGACATACTTGCCGAATTCCCTGTTGCACCTCGAATCCATTCCTTGATTCAAGGAAGCTAAAATATTGTTAAGTAATGCGGCTGCTTCACTTAGGCTACAAGCCGTCCCCAACCCCCAGGTCCTGGACCAGTACCGGTCTGTGAGTCGTTTGGTACCGGGTCGCGAGAGTTGAGGCTTGAGTTTGAAATTTATGGTTTTCATGGTATTTATCGTTTTTCTATTTTTATATCGTTTACATGGCGCAAAAAAGGTTGGGGACTGCTGTACTAGCAGGTTGCCGAGTAGACATTCTTGTAGTGTTTTGAAATATACCACTTTTTCCATCAGTTTCCTTGTCAGGAAACAACTTCCTGTTCAGTGGAAATGCCTCTGGTTTCAGTGGAGTGCGTGAGTGCATTTCAGTAGTGTGTGTGTGAGAGCTAAAATTTCAGTAGTGTGTGTGAGAGCTAAAATTTCAGTAGTGTGTGAGAGCGTTTCAGTTGTGTGTGTGAGAGCGTTTCAGTTGTGTGTGTGTGAGAGCTAAAATTTCAGTAGTGTGTGTGAGAGCGTTTCAGTAGTGTGTGTGAGAGCGTTTCAGTTGTGTGTGTGTGAGAGCTAAAATTTCAGTAGTGTGTGTGAGAGCGTTTCAGTAGTGTGTGTGAGAGCGTTTCAGTTGTGTGTGTGAGAGCGTTTCAGTTGTGTGTGTGAGAGCGTTTCAGTTGTGTGTGTGTGAGAGCTAAAATTTCAGTAGTGTGTGTGAGAGCGTTTCAGTAGTGTGTGTGAGAGCGTTTCAGTTGTGTGTGTGTGTGAGAGCGTTTCAGTAATAATGTCCCTTACGGCACCTCATAGTTTCAAACCTAGCAGCGACCTGACACCTTATTTAGATGCTGATGTTTTCTCTTTGTTTCATACTTCTACTGTATGAAATGACATGGACAAATTTCTATGATCATCTGCTTTCCTCTGTAATTTGCTAGATGTTCCTGTGACATGTTTGGGGCACATGTCTCTTGCCTATGTGCATTTGATATCAAACATTTTGTAAGGAAAGCATGAATACAATTAGACCCATCATTTTTTCAACAAAGACACAATTTTTGTAGTTTTTCCTCTGTACAAACAATCAAAACTTTTGCCTCGGCTCTTTACGAATTACAAACATTTTCAGAGACTCCGAAGTAAACGAACTAACTAACATAATTACATCTCTAAATATAAACAATTATTTTCATCACATGGTGGAAACTTCCTTCCGAATCTGAAATCAAAGACTCACAATATAAAATTCTGTAATTCCTCACTTGTTGCCACTTGTGGGGGTTTCTGCATTCATGTTGCATCTAATCACTGAAAGGCATGTCCAGTTGGATTAAGATCAGGTGATTAACTTGGCCATTGAAGAATATCCAGTTGTTTGCCATGAGAAACTCTTGAGTCACTCTTGCACTTATTGTTATCTATTTGCACTGTAAATCACTAATACTTGTATAAAACGCCTATAATTTCTAAAAGGATGCATATATTGTGTTTTTTGCAAAAGCCCTTTGCATTAAGGATGAAAGTCTGCACTTCAATCAGATAAAGTTTGAAAATTATATATTCAATAAGGAAGATCTGTATTCACTCATCTGCCTGCATTCTTGGGTGTCACTTCAATTTTCCCACGCTGTCAGACTTAATTCTGTCTTTATTGCTCAGCTTGGTGATTTTCTCTCCCACCAATCAGACTGCTCTGTGTGCTTTAACTCTTACTTTACTTCTGTTACCCTATATTTCAGACTTTCTCCAACAAATTTCATGGACAAAGATTTCTGTTTTTCTGTCATGTTACTCAATGAGATTGCTGCAGACTCACTGAGTAAAAAGCTGGACCCCTGTCTCTGCATTTTTCTTACTAATTCTATCTCTTGCAGGCAGCTGATATGTTGGCACTCTGGCATGCAATGCCAAGCCCTCCCTGCCTTCAATATAGATCCAATGTGTAGGTGGGAAACAAAAAGAAGATTGGGATTGGTGGTGTGGTGGCAGCAGCTGAGGGCCAGCTGTGCCTAAAAGTTCTCACTTGGTTCTGCTGTTGATTTTTATTTTACAAGCTGTTGGTGTGACTGTCCCTGGGTATTTTTCTTTCTTAGGCTATAAGTAATCTCATTGTTCCGATAGAGATGTTTCAACAACATGATGACAGATCTTTTTCAAAGACGGCATCTTGACCACTCAGTAAAAATGCACAGCTGTAAATAAAAACAGTGATGGCTGAATTATATTTTAAGCTGTTCACCCGGGTACTGGCTCCCTGCAACACTGTCATGAGCCATTTCGACACATGCACTACAGCCCTGAGCTTTTCTAGACAATAGCTGACAGACGTGCATGTGGGGACACATTAGCCTGTCTTAAACCAGGTCTCTGGTTACCGTTAAACTGCAGCAATAGCATAGAGCACAGAGGCATTCATCGCCAGTGAGTGGGCATCATTTTGGTCCCTGCAGGTGCTTTTACAGACACAGAGTACTTCACGTAGCTGCACGGTGAGAATATTTCTCCAGATTAGAATCTTCCACATCTGAAGCCTTTTGCGTGTCCAATATGGACACTTTGTTAGCTGTGTGACAGGCAGAATGTGAACCCAGATGCTAGACTTGGGAACCAGGAATGAACTAAATCAACATCAGCTTCAATCCTGCTTCTTAACAGAAAGCAAAATCCAAGATAGTTGCTGGGTAACTATGAGAGGCAGCGTAACAAAGGACAAGGAGAGACACAGACAATGTCTGTATCCCAATTCAGGGTCTGCAGCCTTAAAGGCCGCATTTTAAGGCCGATTACGTCACAGCGACGCGACGAAGGCTGTCCCAATTCGAAGGCTGCTCGAAATGCGGCCCTCAAATGCGTCCTTCATTTCCCTGAATTTTAAGGACGTGGCGGTGTAGACTTCGTGGCCCAACATATCCCAGAATGCATAGCGCGGCGGTGGGTGTGGATAATTTTGCTGAAAAAAAAAAACAGCGGATGAGGGGCGCCCGAAGAGTAACATAGTAAGTACTGAATATTATGTGACTTATTTATGTGCAAATGTTTAATAACGAAGAACATTAAAACATTACTGGTGGCCACATGTCGGCAAAGTTATGTGACATTAGTGACGTTTGTGCTGGTTTTAAAGCCTTTACTTTAAAATATACGCCGTTCAATAGCTGACCTTAATCAGAGAATGATCAAAGCTCATGTAGAAACAAACAAACAAATGAACAAAAGATTTTCTCCTTCATTTCTGTCAAACAAAGCTGTATGACACGTTTCCAGCTGTTAGTATCATGGTTGCTAGGCAACCTGGGCAGCACAACGGAGGCTAGACCATCCCATTTCACAAGCCTCGCACTTCCGGCCTTAGCGGTCTTTAAGTAAGCGGCCCTTGAGGACCGTTGAGGCTGCGTACTTTAAGGCTGCAAACCCTGAATTGGGATACAGCCAATATATATACTCACAATATAATGAGTGGAAAGAAAGCAGGTGAGCACACAGCTGAGGGCAACTAACACAAGAGGAAGTGAAGCTTGACAGAGAACCAGAGGGTTAAAAACAACCAAAATAAAACAGGAAGAGAGCCACAAATGAATGAGAATAAAAGATTAACTTCAAACAACTAAACTGGGGAACAAGAAAGACAAAAATACAGAGAACAGACTGAAGGATTACAACACAGATACAAGACTAGGATAGAACAGACAGGAAAGGGAAACGAAATCTAAAGGTGAACAGGTAACAAAACGTAGAAGCATAAGGAAATAGAAAATGACACCATTAACAAAAAATTTGGTAAAGCTCAAATATAAATCATTCCTCAAAACTACAACAGCTTAAAACCTTGGGACCACGACAGACTTCAATAGCTGCTGGTATTATTTATGACTTCCTGAGGAAAACATCTTTGTAGAATAACAAAAAGGTGGCTGTTTGTGCTGTTTGGACAACTTTTTCAGTTTAGCAGTAGTTTTGGCCGGCATTAGCCAGTCCAGAAATTTCACTGTACCCCATCAATGACTGATGCACAGCTACGAGTAAAACCAAGGCATACATTTTGGTAATGGAAAAAAAAAAAAAACGCAAGCAGGCCCTTGCAGCAATCACAGTAACTAGCATGGCACTGGTTTTGGAGCAGATTTTGGGCCGTAGGTTTAAAGCAGGTCCTCACTTGAAATCTGCAAAACAAATGAAATAAATGTGTCAATGATATTATGCACTACAGTAACAGTTAATGACCTCAACTGTGAGTTCATCAAAGCACTTTGCCAAATAATATCATCTATAAGTGTACTCTGCATGTATCGTTGTAATCATGCATACCGCTTGATGCAGGTTGTTCAACCTGTAAAGATATAATTATGCAGCACTGTGTCTCAGTCTACAGTTTTAAATGTCCATCTAAAGTGTTTTATTATTTTATTTTATTGTATTTTATTTTATTGTATTTGTTTTTTTTACTTTGCATCTTGGGGATTTCACGGTTCACACTCCTGTTATCAGTCGGCGCAGTGAAGACAGCAGTTTTTGTATTGTGCTATCTAATATTGGTCTTTTGTGACTCTCCAGTGGGTGAAGGGAACAACAAGAGTACTTTTTTTGTTTGTTTGTTATGTTTTAGTTGAGTATTTTTTCATGATGAGGGAAAACCATCCAAATAAATGATTTCTGCTTGAGCTGTTTTCTGTTTTTATTTGAGATATTTGATTAGGACACAGACTCATTGACTGACCTGCTCAGCTGTGAATGGTGAAAAGACAGCACATTCTCACTTTAACTTGATTTCTCTTCAATCTTCAATATATTTTAAGGTTCCTAATATTTAAAAATTAAATAATTGAAACTACAATTTGATGATTTTTCTTCTCTGGGTGCTTTCAGTGAAGTGAGATCAGCTGCTTCTAATGACCTAGTGGTGCCAGTCCAGTCATGTGAATGTCCTCTGTGTAATTTTCTCGTCTCTGAAAGGATGCCTTTCAAAAGTCTACAAAACACAGAATGCAGACAGTTTTTGAGAAATTTCACGGTTTTCTTTAAACAAATTATGCACATTATCCTGTGCGGCACAGCAGTCTGGGAACCTTCCTAATGCTAAATTATTGAAGAAATGTGGTAGTAAACAGCACAGCAAATGCATTAATGATTGAAAACTGAATTTCGCCGTGATAGATCATGCTAAGGGAATTATACAGTTTAGATGCTTCTATTAGAGATGCACGGATTGACCGCCCAGGAACCGGAATCCAGCATTATTAAATAAAATTTTACATTTTGCACTGAAGGACCGATGATGTTTGCTTGTATATGCTGTCAGCTATAGTTCTTAGAAAGACAACCTGCCAGTCACACTTAGATAGAAATCAGAACATCCCAAGATAATAGCATCTCTAGTTTCCACAAATCTTATTTCTGGGATCATTCCTAACACAGAGTCAGCTGAATCATGGATGTCCTTTTTTAAAAAATTAGTTTTTATGATAACAAATAACTTTTGGCATCTTTTTGCTTCAACTGATTCTATTTTGGCAACTGATAAAAGATTTCACAAAATGATTATTTTTTGTAATTCTGACTCCTGAGAGCACAATTAAATCTGGTGTTATATCAAATTGTTAAAGGACTCTGTTATATGGTTTATGTCTTTTATTAAAGCCTAAATTGATATCAGCTGAGACAAATCGGAAGTAGAATTAAAAGTTGACATTTACCATTATTGGTTGTGATCTTATTAACTGTTACAAACAAGGAACATTACCTGAATTAAATATAGTTTGTTTCAAGGATCTGCTGACTCAGATACCTGAAAACAACAACTAACTATTGCTTATGTGATTTAAACAAGAAATGTAGGCTCCTCTCCTTTTTTTTTTCCTTCTTGACCTCCCTTTAGGGCAGGGGTGGGCAATCTCAGTCCACGAGGGCCGGTGTCCCTGCAGGTTTTAGATGTGTCCTCGAACCAACACAGCCGATGATTTAAATGGCTAAATTCGCTCCTCAACATGTCCTGAAGTTCTCCAGAGGCCAAGGTGAGATCTAAAACCTGCAGAGACACCGGCCCTCGTGGACTGAGATTGCCCACCTCTGCTTTAGGGGTTGCTACAACTGATCTGCCTCCATCTCACCCTGTCTCTAGCATCCACCTCTGTCACACCAACCCTCTGCATGTCCACCTTCACTGGATCCATGAATCCTCTCTGTGCTCTTCCTCTTTCCGTCCTGCCTGACAGCCATATTGAAAATAATATTGAGTGTTGAGTATTTTACTGGGTATTGAGTTTGAAATTCTAGTAGTTGAACAGCAGTTGTTGTTATCCCAGGCTTCGAACAATCCAACACGGAAACTTTACAAATGATCCAAAGAAGCCAAAGAAGCAAACAACAATCAGTCATGGATTATTTCTGATCCTTTAGCTTTTCCCCACCTTTATTCTCTCATCTTTAAATTAAAAAAAAAAAAACAACCGTCTGTGTCCATTTCAATGTTTATTTTTTTTGTGCTACAAATAATCTAAACACAGGTTGATTCTTTTACCATTGCTTTGTTATCTGGGTCTTTGTAGTATTTTTCTTACACAGTAGTTTATGTTTGAGGCGTTGTAGAATGACTGAAAGGGATCCACTGGATGTTGTATAACCCTGTTTTGTTTGTAGGCCGTTTGAGGTCAATTGTTTTAAATGAGATTAATATTTTAAAAAAGGAAGCAAACAAACAAAATTGAGTGTTCTTTTGTGTAATTGTGTTACACGATCAAATTAAAACAATACTTCAACTGAACAGTTCTAATTCATTGTATTTTGATGAAACCCTTCTACAAGCAACTCCAAAAAAGTCGGGCCATTACGTAACATGCAAGCAAAACCAAATTCAATCATTTGCAAATCTTATAAGGCCAAACATCAAATGTTTCATTTCATTTCATTTTAAAATGTAAAATGTAATATTTTAATAATAAAATCTTAAAATCTAATAACAGTCCCACAACAAACATCTGGGCAGTGGTCCATGACAGAATCATGCAGTGTCATCACAGGCATCCATGCTGATTTTCAGTCTTGGGCCTGTGATGACACTGAGATTACTCTAGTTTCACTGTAACTTTGGATGATGTTATGTACTCTAGATGACAAGGCGATAGCAATTTTATGAGAACACGAGTCACTGTTTTTAGCAGATACCAGGCGAACCTCTGCTCATCTTCTGAGAAACTCTGTAACATGTTCTTTTGATTCTCAGTAATCTTACTAACCTGGGAATCAACCGTATTATGTTCCTCCAGCTGTTTTTCTTTATTTTCTTTTTTTTCTTTTTTTGTATTGCCAACGTCTACAGTTAGGTATTATGACATGAATATTCATTTCTTTTTGTTTGCTTTTCCTTGCTTGACTACAGTTACATTTCTGCAGTCTTCAAATAATCATTGGAGCTTTTAAAAATGTTCTGTCTAAAAAAAAAAGCAGCAAACATTTGACAGCACTTGACCCAGGAGACAAACAAAAAGAAAACAGGATGCTGTTGAAAACAATGGGCAGGTAATCTAACACAAGCCATTTTTTAAAATCCAACAACAGGAAAAGGAATCAATGAAAGAAAGCAAAAAATCAATTCAAGGAACCCAGGATGGATGGAGCAAACACAAAAGGTGGGAAGCAAACAAAGACAGGAAATGAATTCATCCGAGAGATACACCAGGTAAGCGAAACAAACCTGACACCATGACACATCAGAGGTGCAGTTAAACATTTAATTCTGCAAAATGCTGGTCAAAAATCAATGTTTGTGTAAGAATGAACTTATCCAGGTGTAGAAGTTTATACAGTGTAAATGTAACTTGTGATTACTACAACAGTCAGCCTTGTTGTTCCTGGGAGATGACAGAACTGGTACCTCTTTCATGTC
This sequence comes from Rhamphochromis sp. 'chilingali', assembly GCF_963969265.1. Lineage (NCBI taxonomy): Eukaryota > Metazoa > Chordata > Actinopteri > Cichliformes > Cichlidae > Rhamphochromis > Rhamphochromis sp. 'chilingali'. Next base: position 21,402,182 of record NC_137941.1, read on the forward strand.
TGTATGATAAATAAGAAACTGCAGATGGGAGCTGGTTTGGTGTGTATGTAAACATTTTTGTATTTGTGTTTTTTCCCCTAAGGAATCATATTAATGTGGCTCTAACACCATCATTCCAGCTGATCAGCCATGTCACTGTGATGTATATAGATTTCCAATACCAGATACAAAACATCTCATGTGGTAGTGGTAGATGTTTCCCTTCACAACATTTCTTTTTTCAGAATGCAAGGAGTTTGTTTTGGAAGACTTAAAAGCTTTTCTGACAGAAAGGCTTCCTTCTGCCAGAGAGGGCTGTCATCCTGCGGAGGGAAAGATTGTTCACAAATGGAAAACATTCAAGACAGTTGCCAAACTTTCCAGGATTGGACGTCCCAACAAATTCAACTCAAGGTCACATTGTGCAGTGCTCAGAGAAACTGCAGTTAACTCAAGAGCTACATCTCTGACTCTGTTAGCATGCTAAATGTGAAAGTTCATGAGAGTGCAGTTAGAAACGCACTCAACAAGTACTGCACGACTTGTCTGGATGGAAGCCTCTTTTCTCTTTAACAAGAACATGACAGCACGGATTAGGTTTGCAAAGTTGCACCTGAATAAAACAAAAAAGACTTCTGGAACAATGTCCTTAGGATACATGAGACCAGAGTGGAACTGTTTGGGTATATCACACAGCACTGCATTTAGAGAAAACCCGAACACAGCATATCAGCAGAAACACCTCATACCAGCTGTTAAGCATGGTTGTAGAATGGTGATGAATAGTGCTGGCTGTGCAACCACAGGGGATTATTAAACTATTCTGATTCTGCTTTTTATTCCAGAAACACGTGTGAGAGCTAATTTTAATATCCAGCCATTAACTATCTGTAACTCTCTGCAATCCACTAACCAGCTTTCATACCCTCTTCAAACCAACCTTTTCCACTGTGGATATTTTAACAGCACGGGGAAAAGCACCATATCTACATCTATGACACCAAGCTAATACATTTCTGCATTTTGATGAATACATCCTCTCCTTGAAGGAGCAAAGATGCTCATTTCCATCATATGCAATCTATATTTCATAAGACTAAAAGTCTCACTTGGCCTCGAGGTCAGTGAATTGCAAACATAGCACAGGAGCCGCTGGTTCATCACGTACATCACCACCTCCGGTCAGGTGTACTTAAACACGGGGCGCCTTTCTGCCAAAATAAACATCCAGTTTCATCAGCATGGTAACTATAGCTCTGCTCAGCTGCAGGCCCCTCAGTAGTCAACGATACAGTGTCACTGGTGAGAATATGAGGGGCGTGTCTCTAAAATGGAAGACATCCTGGTTATAGCAGGAGCAGATAGAGTGGTGACATGTGTGACTCAGTCCCGATTAATAAATCAAGTTTGCCTCGGGATTAGGAGGAGTGGGGTATGAAAGACAAACCATTCCAATCATTTTGCACTTCTTCAGCAACATTAAACGTTGCCTCCTCCCCCCTTAGACATGTAATGTTGTTTTTGAAAGTTATATAATGAACTTTATGTTGAATGATGTCCAACTGGGAAATCTAATAATACCAAGTGTAGCAGTGTGAACACACACATCAGCTCTTTCCAATTACCCGTGAGTCTGCAGCATTAAAACGGATTTAACTTTTAACGTGTATGTTTAAAAATAAGCACATGCTTGCAGTTATTCATCCAGCTGTCTTCGAATTAAATTAGTTTGTTGAGGTAGAAAAAAAATGTGTATGATGAATAAGACAGGGTGGTTGTGGATGAGGGGTGGAGGAGTGGAGTGTGGGTGAAAAGGTCAGCAGATGGTTATTTATTTGTCGCATCCTGACGCTATGGTGATGAAGGTTAGTATGTTAGGCATTCGCACATGATTACGGGGACAGCGTCCATGATCCAAGTCACATACTTTATCTTTTTAGTACTGTTTCTTACAATATGCATGCGAATGGGACTTTGTATTGGTGGTGCAGAGTTTGGTGGATTAGAAGGGACAAAAAGCATTTTAGCTTTTGTGCTGCAGAAGGGGAACGATGCAGGCGGCCATCCTGATACTTTTGGTGGACTGTATCTGATCTGCTGCAGCATTTAGGGCACATTAAAGCTTTTGGCATATCATTAGTGGATATGCATTTCTTTCAAGGATGTTCTGCCCCCTTGTGACAGGAAATCCAATGCTTCAAGAGCCTCTCTGTACATGTGCAGTGTTATTTTCACTCTCACTTCTCACTTGAAATAAATACAAAAAGTGTCGCTTGGGCCTGCTGAGATGAGTGTCAAAAGGCGTTTACAGGTAACTGCTTCGCTTTACATTGCAGGAATTAATAGGGACGTGTGAAGGTGCAGTGGAACGAGGTACGCATAAATGAATCAGCATCTGTGGATTTGGGCCAACTGAACTGTTAAAACAGATGGATATTGCATATAAGAGATTAGTGGGAACAGAAGGTTTTGGCTATGAAAACTGTGTTTTGAGTAGGATCCAAATCCAGTCATAAATTACAAATGTGTAGTAGTCAGACACACAGGATGTAGTCTTAATGTGAGACTGCACTTTTACAGCATGCAAAATGGCGATACTATTTTATTTTTTCTTGCATGACAGACAATCTGTCATAAAATTGACATGAAGTATATAGCTGAGAAGAAGTCAGTAGAGATATTGACTTAATTCTGGCTTTTGGCCACAGCTCTAATTCTCATAACAAAATTAGATTTAAGACATTATTTGATTTCGAATGGTGCCTATAACAGCAAATCACCGTGGGATACTGAGCAAGGAAATACGGGACACTTTGGACACTTCAGTAGGGACTCCATTTTTAAATTAGATCAGCATCACTTTAAGATTCAGTGCAGCTTTCTTTTATTACCATCTTAGGACTGACTTGTTTTGATTGGATGTAAAAACCAACCTGTTATTATGCAACCAGTTACTCGTGCTCAAGGTTTACTCATGAAAATGTGGCCTTGTCAGCACTCATGAGGTCATACACTGTAGGTTAGGTGTGTCTGAGAAACAAAATAAAACATGGGGGGGAGTTGCCTTTAATCTGATTGCTCTTTGATTACTCAACCCAAGTACTGGTAAATATCAGACTTGCTCATTGGACCTCTGAAGTGTCAAGGTGTGGGACTGTTTTTAATTCTAACATGAGCTAAATGCAACTTTTTTTCCGCCTCGTGTTATTTTTAACAGTTACAAGTGTGTAGGATGATTAGTATATGGCACAGTAGTAAATAGCACACCATCTGAGTGATGAAAACAGTGAGAAGGAATACACAGGTGAGAAAGCAACCGCACAAAGTCTAAATTTAGTGTGTGAACAATGAAGTTTATTTAAGTGTAATACGACGAATGATGATTAATGATTAATCACATAGTTGACGGGCGAGGAGGGACTTTTTGATGAACTCATCAATACAAAGTTTTTGTTTATGAGTTTACTCAAGATAATTACTTGCAGGCTTTGAAAAAAAAAATCACTTTTCATGTTAAAAAAATAAAATAAAATACATCAGATTTCCCAGTGTGGTCGCCAAGGGGCGACACAGTACCCCACATTTTCTCCCTTTCTCTCGGCGTTGTCCTGTACGAGTCCCGGTGTGGGTGACGTCACCAAGGGGACCGGCGATCAAGCTGAGTGCGCTCAACGAAATCAAACCGGAAGTTAAGGAATTTGTCTTCAAAATAAAAGCATTATGCATCTTAGCTCACACAGAGGAGCGAAATGTCCTTGAAAATTGTAGGCGCAAAAATGAATAACAGCAGATTGAATAAAAATTAAAATAGACAATAAAATATTTTCAAATTCATAATCTTTATTTGCATCTTTCTTGCATTTCTTTTCACATTTAGCTGTTTCATGTTCAATTAATAAATAATTTGGGGGTTGACATGATATATTCATAAGTCGTCGTAAAAAGTCAAAGACAGGTGGAAAGGTGAACATGCAAACAAGGAAGGTTTACAATAAAAAATAAATGGACAGGTTTTTATTAGTACATTTCACAACATGTCTCATTCACACACATACAAGCGCTTTTTTCTCTCCATCTAATTGCTTTTTTATCTAGCATTCACACTCTGATGAACATCAGGAGAAATTCAGGGTTCAGTATCTTATCCAAGAATACTCTGGCGCTACTCTACCTCCTAAGCCACAGCCACCTTGGGAGGGTAGTGAGACCTGCTGTTATGTGTGGTTTGGAAATGTTAAAATTTTCATTGTGACTCACCAGGTAAGTCCATGGACAAGTTTGGAAAGAGAGTTAGAGAGGCAATGCTGAGAGAGTTTGGACATGTACAGAGGAGGGATAGGTGGTAGATTGAACAAAGGCTACTGTATATGAAAAGAGGAAGATGACAGAGACGATTTGTGGATGTAGTGAAGGTGGTTGTGTGACAGAGGAGGTTGTCAGTGATAGGGTGAGATGGAGTCAGAGCATCTGATGTGGTGACGCTCTAAAAGGAGCAGTCGGCTGAAGGAGAAGAACCAGAATTCCTCTGGAAACAAGTTTTTGTGAAGCCTCCAGACACCTTTAAAAGGGCAGACATCCTGACGAATCATCTGAATCAACTTATTAAATAAAACTATTGGTTACTTTGAGATAAAAAAGAAGAAGAAGCCATAAACCGAAACATAAGACATATATGATTTAAAAACTTAAAAGAAAACTTTAAAAATCTAAAGACATTTAATAAAAGCCCATTTTTCCCACCTGGAAGTTACATTTCTGTCACCATCTCCTCCGGACTTCAAATTCAGTCTTGTTTGACTGCAACGTCTCTACGCCCAGAGGTATTTTATTTTGAAAGCAAAGAGCGGAAGTTGGCAGCCCCGTAGACTGAGCTTGAAACGAGTGCTTGAGGTGGAGGCAGTCAGCCTGCGACGGAAAAAAACAAGCTATAATAGGTCGGACACTTCATGCTCGGTTCTTGTTTTAAAAGAAAGAAAAATAGAGAAACCGGTGGTTATGTGGATGTAGGAGGTTATTTTCGCGGCTTTCGCGCGGGCTCCCTAACTTACAATTTGATTGGCGGGTTCTGGTTCGGGGTTTGTTGTTGAGCGTGTCGCTGTTTGCCCATTCTCACTGGAGTGAACACTAAGGTAAGCCTTGTAACCGCAAATGAACTGTGTTAAGTTGGTGCAGTTGGACTGGTTGTTTTGGCCATTTCAGTGCTGCTTAAACGACCGTTTTCAGTTATATTTGCCCGGGAAAAATGTAATTACAAGCTGAGGTAAAAGTTGGGGTAAAGAAAAACGGCAGCTTGCTCGTGCCACTTTGTAGGTTTGACGCTGGGTCTTTGTCCACTCAGAGGTGGTTTCACTGGACGCTGTGTGCTACAGCCTCGGTTTTTCCTTGCGTTTGAGTGGTTGCTGTTAACGAGCCACACAAACAGTGATATTTTTCTTTTTTAATTTTTAGAGTCAGAACAAATGGTTTCCAATTTATCAACTTTACCGTTTAGCATTTTTTTTGCGGGGCCACTTCTTAAAGGCCTATAAGCGCAAGCTACTCAAGCAATCCTCAGGCAGGTCCTTTAGACTGTTTTCTCAGGCATCTGCTCTTGTTTGAGTAATTTCTCGCATTTATATCTCTGATTAATAAAACCCCACACACAATTTCCTGTCATTCTTTTTACATTTACAATGAGCTGCGTTTGTCAGCAGGCCTATTTAAAAACGCAGTGGCTTACACAATGAACCACATTTGCCAAAACACCATAGACTGGCGACTGGTGCCACATGCCGAGATTGTCAATGTTGAATGTCTAGTGGCTTTTCATGGTAACTACACCGTGCGTCGTCCTCATCAATAGCAGCAGAGAATAGCATGCATTGTCTGTCTTGCTGTGGCAGTTATTGTCCATAAGTAAAGTCCCTTTTATTCTAGAAGACGGGGGGAAATTTGCACTTGCATGCAAATGCAAGGACTGAGGTTATAAGAAAGCACAGTTTCTCTTTTTTCTTTTTTTCAACATGCAGGTACACTTGCGTGGCACACCTATTCTGCCGACACACCCTCTGACAAGAGCACCATGTTAGCTCTGAGTCTAGGACAAGGTTCACTCAGAAATGAACAGGTATGCCGTGTAGGCATGTGCAATAATGGAGCGATAAAGTGTGAATTGCATAAACTTCCATTACATCACAAAGCAAAGAGAGAACGCGAGTTTCAGTGCTTTGCATTTCCAGCATATCAGAAACATGACTAAAACTAGAAAGACTGCTAATGATACCGAGAAGTGCAGTAACTGCATGTACTCACTGGAAAGGTGAGCTTTTCGGGCTGACTTCACACTCAAGTAACATTTAGTATGAGTGTTGTAGATTATGTGGTGGTTCAGTTAAACCCTAAATTTGACCTGAAACTATTAGTTATGGGAATTAGGGTGATCGGGTAATTTGGGTCTGATTCCACCTCACAGTGCATATTTGCTGCATTTCTTGATCCTCTATGATTGTAAGCTGAATATTATTGTATTTTTGATTGGCAGACAAAAAAAGCGGTATTAAAATAACTCACGCCATGCCTTTTTTCCCCCTCCAATTTTACGACTTATAAACAGTTATAACTGAAAAAGTAATGATAATAAGTAATGATAAAAAGTCAGATAATTGTTGCAACCCTGCTGTATCCTGTTGCATGCATGCTTTTAAATGAGGTTTCGATCTAAGGCATTTTTTATGTTTTATAGGTACATTTTGAAGGAATTACCAAGTGTGTGCACATGTTAAGCAATTCTGTCATTTTAATGTAAAGTTGATTAAGTCAATTTTGCAGATGCTGCTTTTTTCCTCTTTAAAGTCTTTGTAAACCAATTATTTGGGACTTTTTTTTTTCTTTCTTTTCTTTTTTTGGCTGGTTGCTCCAATCGCATCATTTAAAGCAGTCTTTCATTACCTCTCCTTTCAAGAATTTATAATTGACATGTTTCATTATAAGCTGGACTTGTAGAAGAGCCCTTTTCAAAATGACACACATTAAATTGGCTCCATGTGCTGCAGAGACTGAAACCAATGGTGCGTTCAGGCAGCCATCATCAATTAATAAAGTCAAACATTTTAAGAGTCAATCTGTGGGAACTTCCCCTATAATAGTCTGCCAAGTGTTAAATGCTTGAGATGAACTGAAGCATTTTTTTTAACCAGTGTGTGATTCAGTATTGGGGTATTAAAACATGCATGGTTTTTCCTACCATAATATGTCTAAGTGAATGAAGCAACCTGGACAACAGGTAATGATTAACCTCATATCCAATCTGATAGAAAGAACAAACACTGGTGTTAATATATGACTTTGTTTGTTTCCACCTTGCATGAGCTTTGTCACTTGAAGTTGATATGAAGGCAGCTCGTAGCAAGTGTTGAACAAAATATTCTGGACGTCAGATGAGGTGGTATTGTATAAACGTTTGGTGCCGATTTAGAGAAAATAATATAATATGAATATTTCTTAGTATATGTGATGTTGATATATATACAAGCATGTAGATCGCCCTTGCATTTAGTGACAAATTGCTATTTTTCGTCTGCATGTCTTAACTTCCACTATCAAACTTGGAACATGTGCACGTTTGTCATTTGAGCTGCATTTTTTTTCTTCTTACATACGAGATACTAATCCAAATCCTCTTTCTTCTGTGTATTTGATTGCACTTTTATGAGCTGTGACTAATTACTCTGCTTGTCTTTCTTGTATATGCCTAATGGGCCTTAAAAAAAAAAATCCCTTGCATACTGCCGCGCTGTGCCCACACAATATTTTGTTCCTCTGTTGTTTTGAGTGGAAGCCAGTGGAAAATGACTTTGTTCCGAGCAAGTGATGCTTTGCTTCTTTCTCATTTTGCTGATTTATGTGATTTGTACTTGAAGTGGTCTTCTTTTTTTTCTCTCTCTTTTTTTTTAAGAGAAGGCGCTGAGTCGATCATATGCGATCTTAAATTGTCTGTAATGTAGCAATGAATCATTTATAGTCTAATAACATAAGTGGTAGTTAAATGATTTAAGATTTCGAGTGCAGGCGAAATATATCTTTATTTTTATGCCTGCTGTGAGAAAAGGGTTCTAAAACCTATTGCATCATCCCCTTTTATTTTATGACCTATATTACATGGACTGTCTCTTGGAGAGTGAGGGTAATTTTATTTACACTTTCTTCACATTGTATGGAACGTTGTGAAGAAAGTGTAAGACGCAGGTTTCTGTGTAGACCTCCCAAACAAAATAATAGAAATTAGAGCAGAGCGATATGACCAAAAATATTTATCACGAAATAAATTTGAAAATTTGCTATAACGATATAACTTTCCTTGCTGACAGTTTAACCAAAAGGCATTTCCAGTGGAAATTGGCCGACATGTCCTCACCATAACCATGCATAATATCCACAAAACTTAAAAAAGGGGTTATACACACACACAATACGGTAATATTATATTGAAGCATAGTATGTGTCACTCCGTGAGTCTCCTGACTACGATAGCCGTAATGCTCCGACAATCCATCAAGCAGTACGGCTTCATAGCTTAGCAAAGTAGTACTAAAACATTTGACAGATTTTTGAGCACCGTGTACCACATAAAATCGTTTCAAGGTCAGTAAACACAACCAGAATTCGTACATAAGGCACACGGGATTATAAGGGGTACTGTCGATTTTCAGAAAAATCTTAGGATTGAATTTAAGTGTGCCGTATTTTCCAAAAAACACTGTAATAACGACGGCCCGCTAGCATGCGCTACCAAAAATAGTGCTTTGTTGTGTATCTGACGGACGAAAGCTAAACCAGTTCCACACCACTGAAGTTGCAGCATTTTTACAAACCAATTCTGGTTTATCTGTTTCATTCAACGATCTGCTTTCGCCCTTCTCATTCTCCATCGCCGCCATCCTTTTCCCGCCATCTGTGTATGAAAACAAAGGCACTGCGCATGCGCGTTTTACCCATATTCTATCGCGATATTTCATTTTCTTATCATTCCCCAACATTATACCGGTATTACCGTGAACGGTATGATATGGCCCAGCCCTAATAGAAATTTATTTCCAGCAATATTTTCAGGAGCCTACAGCAGGGGGAAACATCCATGGAAAAAAATTTTTTTTTTTCATGTGGAAAGCATAAAATTTCGTGTCCCTCAGGGAAAAGGCTTACTAGGAGTGAAGAAGGAATTAATAAATGCTGTGAGAAGACAGAGCAATGCTTCTGAAGAGAATCATGATGGAAGCAAGATGAAGGCCATCTCATTGTCATTGTAATCATCGGTAATCTGGGGAATAGTTGTCCATTAAACTGACAGTACATGCAGTTATGACTTCTGTGACTCTGTAATGTAAGAGAAGAAAGTTGATTCATGCTGCTGTTTAAACTGGATCAGGAAGGTTACCATGGGTGGGTGGGTGTGTGGGTGTGTGTGTGTGTGTGTGTGTGTGTGTGTGTGTGTGTGTGTGGTCTTGTTGGTGAAATATAATCTTTCTTCATTTAGGTTTTGTTTGTTTTTAAAGTTGGTGTTATTTCCTTCATACCACGTCACTGCAGCCCATCAATGTTTTTTTTTTTTTTCTTCTCTTCTGTTTTTTCAATGTTATTATCAACATGGCTCTGGGATGGAAGTGTCAGCCGGTCACTTTAGCGCAATGTGGTTTATTTGAACAAATATTGAAAAATGGAAAGTTAAGTTATGCACAAATATTGTTAGTGTATAAAGTGATCATCATAAGAATCATAAGAATTTCCCCTTCCTTATCTTAGTGTGCTACATCTTGTCCGAGGTGTTGCTTATTCTGTGCAATGATTTTTTTTAACATGATTTTTCACAGTGTAGTGATTTGCACATTTGCCTAACAAGCAAAAGATCCCTGGTTTGATGCCGGGAGGAGACACAAATCCCTTGGGGGTGTCATCGGGAAGGGCATCCGGCATAAAAATCTGCCAAATCAAATACACGGACAGATCCACGGAGGTGATCGTTTGTTACTAAGGCAGCAGTTGAAAAGTAGTTTTTCTTTTCAAGACCGACTTAATATTTATTCAGTATAACCTCAAATTAGTGACTGAGCCCATAAACTCTGTAGAGAAGCTTTTACAGAGGTCAGGGATGAAAAAACCCTTTCCCATAGACTTTTATAGAACCATAAATCTCTTTGTAACTGGAGCTATCACCATCTGGTGTCTTCCAGATAGATGCAGATTGTTAGGGACTTCCGCATTGGCTTTATTTCACCAACATGGAAGCTGTGTCTGTTTTATACTGTTTATGGCTGTGGTAGGCCCAGCAAACAATAGAGATCCTGCACTTGACGGTTAATGTTGCATGCAGTTGTGGGTGAACCATGTGAGAGATCCTAAGCAATTCAGAGATAAAGGCAACTGTTAAAGTTCCTTTAACAGGTTCCACTTTATAAACTTTGACACAAAATACATCTACACCAAGTAAAATGTATATGTATCTTACTGATTAAAACTCTTCTTTAGTAATCTTAGCTGCACCTGGAAAAAAATGTGGGAGTTTCAACTTTGAGTTTTATAGCTAAACTGAATGTTTAAAATGTATTGGTCTATCGTGGTTATTATTTCTTCTCTTTGGAAGCCAAAATGTAGACATTCATTCCTCTCTTTCTGTTAATCTGATGGCATCTGAACATGTCTGCTGCAATCCCATTGGCAATTTAAGACTCCAGTCACACGGGCCTTGACTTCAAAAAAGTATAACAGAATGAGTGATCGGCCGCTGTAAGTGTCTGTAACAGTATAACCTAGGCACGAGGCTTTATTCTAACAGATCTAGTAACATTTGTATCTCATCATCAAGATAGAATGATTCTTTGTTAACAGGTAGGTGTGTACCTACTAAGGTTGGGCAATATGTAAAAATTTTCCAACTGAATAGTAAGTCCACTAACCGACGATAGGCAATATAATTGCGAAGGTGACTTTTTGATAGGTGGAGCAATGTAATCATGCACACACTGATTTGCATGTTTAGAATTTATACGTTTTGTTTGGAGGGAATATTTGACCTTCTTTTCTTGTTTGTTTCAGCAATAATATAGCTACTTTTTTGGATTATTCGTTTATTTATTTATTTGAGATGCGCCAAATACTTTACGTCAGATTGTCTTTTTAAAATGTCTGCTAGAAGAGATGATTTGATTTTTAACTTACTTTTTTTGTGTACTGCCTTTCCTTCTTTCTTTTATGAGTTTGAGTAAATGAATCGCTGCATTTGGGCGCACTCTGAGAAGGGTGCATTTGTTCGCAGCTGGAAGAGGGTGCTGTTAAAATAGCGCTATTATTTATTTTATTTTTTTCCGTTGACTGCTTCTCTTAGCTTCTACCAACATTATTAGCAAACTTACTCATGGGCAGATGGATGGATGGATAGACAGATGAATAAATTGCTCTTGTAAAAACGATTGGTGAAAGGCTCGGCCTATCGTTGATATATTCGTCTAATCGCTCAAACTTAGTACCTACCTGTAAGAGAAGTGTCTGCTATAGCTGAAGGTCTCAGCTCACTAAAAAGAAAAAAGCTCACTGTTTTCTCAAAATGCCATAAACGGCAATAATACCTGTAGAGGATAAAAATAAAAAATAAAAACCCACAACAAAACAAAAAGCCCTTTGGAGTGACAAACAGACTACTTCTTTCTGCACAGAGGATGGTGTTGGAACATCAGGCTTTTTCCACATTTCACCACCAGCCCAGGTCCATAAACATCACAGAGCACAAGAGAGTTTGTGTGACTTAAACGCTCACACAGACCTCTCCAAAACCAACAAACACCTTTCATGTTGTTTTTTCTGTTAAATTGTTAACTGAGTACATTTGATGCATTGGGTCCTAGTCTATATAAATAAGACTTAAAGTCTTTACTGTAATGAAGATGGGTCAGATTAATGAGATTTACCAATGTATAGTATTCTCTGAAGTCTGTTTTTTGCTTTATGTTGTTTTAAGTTTTGCCCAGAGTTTACTTTATAACTACAACATCAGACTTTCATGCCTGTAGCACTACATCTTTATTTATATTACTTTATGATAGGCTAACAAAGCCATGAGAAACATCACCTGTTGAAACATCAGCATCTAAACATTTAGTGTCTAGTGGACACCACACCCCAGGCTGTCGCTTTTGGCTTCCTTTTTTTTTTTTTTTTTTTTTTTTTTTTTTTTTTTGATGACTTTACTCAGTAGTTTAGACTTTCTGTTGTCTTTCCTGTGTTCCTCTTTTGTTCCTTGAGTTTGTCTAGTCTCTCCTTCTTGTCCTTCATTTCTGTCATCACCTCCCAGCTCCATCTCCTTCCACCCGGTTCGAGTTCCTAATTCATGCCCAACAACTGATCTAACAGTATGTTGGCTTCAGTGTCCTTGTGTCACCACTGGGCATCAGGCCTAATCCTGCTCTGTGATGAAAGGGAGGTGGCAGGGGTGAGTGCTGGAGGGAGGGGAGGCTGTGAAAGAGTAAAGCTGGTTAGAGTACGATTGCACAGTTTCTCAGTCTTGCATACTCTTATCCACAGAGTCAAAACTGCACACTTTTTAATCTGCAGTTTGAGGTTAAGACCTGAGTTGCAAGTTTGAGTGCAAGTTAGGGACATTATATTGTATTTTAAAAACAGAAGAGAAGACGGCATATTTCTGCAGACAGCTATCGAGTTTGAGGCAATACGTTGGCAGGTTTTCTTACTGAAATGATGGATATAGATGGAGATTTGAGGGTTGGGAGATGTAAAGCTTCTGAGGTCTTCAGGGAGATTACCCATGCAGACTATGATTTCAGCTTCGCTTCACTCTGTGGAGAAATATGACCTTAAATTTATAAACCTTCCGGTGAACTGCTCATTAAACAGTAATCAAGAGTCCACTGCTGTCCCACATGTTCCTTAAGCAGGTATGGGGTTCAGATTGCATAGCAGAAAATTGCTACTTGGGCTGTGGAGAGAGAATCTGAGCGAGGGTGAAACCCAACACTTTACTGTAAGAGTTTAAAACTTTGGACAAAAGTTTGACATCTTACTTTGAGTGCAAATAATGACATAAATAAAAAGTCACATTTTATGTTTTAGATCAATATTTGTGCATCTCTAAAATTTCATTAGATTGATCAAAAGTGAAAATAACTATAAGTACACCAAAAAAATTAGTGATCAAATACTGATGCGCCCTTTACCCCTTATGTCTCAGATTAGAAAGAATTTAAAAGACTAATTAAAGGCCACAGCACCATCTTATTCAGACCATTTGCATGACTTTCGACATCTAAAAGTTGTGAAATGAAGAGAAATTTATATGGCTCATGGAAAAACTTGAACTTTTTGTGAGTTTATTCCATCCTGTTGTTTTTCTGCGGAGGCTTCGACAGGCCCTTCATGCTCTAATTGATTTAATTAAGTGAACGTTTTCCCCTTTGGCTGTACTGATGCAGAAACAGGCGGCGTGCAGACAGAGCATGAGGGCTTTGCTTATCTGTATTTCACAGAAAAATCCAAGTTCCCCTCCGAGCATCGCAGCCCACGTTACTCCCATCCCTCTGCGGTTCAGCCTCATTAACAAGCTCTCACCATTCCTATGGACGCTGTGAAAGGCACTCGCACTCTAGTAAACATTATGATTCATATTTGTGATTAGTTTTTCTGAATGGATGAGTTATTCCGCATAGGGCGCACATTCTGCAATGGAGAGACATCGGCTATGTTTTTATGAGGTAATCTTGTCACTTGGATTTGTTTTGTTTTTTTAATGTTAAATATAAAATTAAACAAGCTAAATAATATTTAAAAAAAAAAAAAAGATAACAATAGCCCTATGGAACATTTGGGACGATGTTTACTTTTCTTTATTATTGATTTTACCCTCTTGTTTACTCAAAATTACTCAAGCATTGATAACTCTAATGTTGGCCTGAGGAACATGCACACATGTACTACCTCAAATGCCAAATGATGTTTTACCAGCTGTTCTTTATTCCTGCCAGTAATGAACTTCAGCCGGGACTAACATATAAGCTCTTCACTCGATCTGCCCTTGCTCTAACCTCAGTGTGAATGCATCTTGACCTGCCATTCAGATTTGCCACTGCAGCTGCTGCGTTCTTTGATTGCTAAATTACACGCCTCTCACTGTTACAGGTTGGAATGACGTGTCCAGTAATTTCGCTAATTGGCTAAACTCATCAAAACCTAAGATTAATTTGAAAAATGGGAGCAATCTGATTTGGAAAAAAAAATACTTATGACCTTCAATGTTTTGACAATTTAGGAAAAAAATGTTCTTTCAAGCCAGTGAAGACTTGGGGAAGTCACTGGTTTATGGCTTAAACCAAGTTTAAGAAGTAATTCTCTCATTAAACCATAGAGTTAATTCTAACAGATTGAACATTGATATGCATTGTTCATTGTTAATACTGTTAATCTTGGAGTTGCTGGTAGTCAGATTTTGTTATTTTTGCTGATACATATACGAGCTGCTTTCCCCTGTTTCCAATCTTCCAGAGGTAATAGGCTGCAGGCTGTAGCCTTATATTCAGCTAAAAACATGACTGTGTTTTCAGTTGTAGGCTGAAAATGAAATGGAAAATATTTCCTCTTACAAATAGGATGATTTGAATTGGATAATAGGAAATTGTTTTTATTTTTTTTCTGACTGAAAATTGACCCAACATTCCCAAAAGATCCACTGCCCTACCAGTGCAAACAATCTAGCTGTTTGCTTTGCCTTAGTTTTGTGAGTCAGTTAAGCTTTCATTCATCTTTCAGAGTTTATCAGCTGAATATTTCTGATAATAAGGGGCACACACTACCTCTGAGTGCAAATGTTCCTAACTGTGTCAAAACAACAACAAAAAACCCCACTGATTTTACTTTGCAAGGTTGCATCAACCTCCTCATACCACAGAGGGACTGCTTTACACACATACATCCATACGTATGGATGATGGAACCAGCTATCACTGCATCTCTCCAATTTAGATCTTAATGCATTAAAAAGCCCTTGCCTTATCCACATCACTGTGTGACCTTTTTTTTTTGTTTTTTGTTCTGAAGAGCCTAGTTTACATCATTTTTCTTATTAAACTCCAAATGTTTATGATATTGTGATTCCGAGGTAAAATCACATGTAGTTCTCTTCAGCAAAATATAATTACAAATTTTATTCGGTATCATTTACCAATAACATACACAGGAAGCAGTGGTGTGTGTGTGTGTGTGTGTGTGTGTGTGCGCGCGCCAGCCGTGTATAGTGAGACCGTGTGTCTCCCTGAACCCCCAAAAATGTTATATTGCAAAGTTTTTCTCTCTCGTTTGTAAATTTGTGGTATTGTGAGATCTTCTGAGTTTGTATAACTTTGTAATCCTGAATAGTCAATATTTTTCTCAGAAATTTCTGACTCTTGGCCCTTGCAATACAGATACACAAGTTCAGCATCTTCAGCTCTGAACTGTGTAATGGAGGACAAACTGTGGAAGTTCAGGGACTTGAGATGAGCCTAACTGATCTGAGACTGTTCTGTGTTCTGGACTGCAGTTTTTCCAGTTTACACGTGTTTAAGATAAGCATAGATGCAAACCTAGATCAGCAAAACCAGCCTGTTTCACAATTTATTAGATTTAAAATAATGCACTCGTAGCCATCTGTGCACCAAGGGCATGCGGTGTAGCTTGCCCCACTGCCCAGCTGCTTATCTTAAAGGGTTTTATTGAATTCTCATCAGTATGACTTTGAGAGGAAGTTTGTCGATAGCTTGTGACTTTAGTCTGCAGAGAATCGGGTATGTGATTCTAAGTAATTTCCCACAAGATGATTCAGAAATCCTTGAGATTAAGGGAAATCCCCACACTACAGAAAAGAATAAGAAAGTAAGAGCAGACAGTGTGCATTTGCTGGGGCATGCATTATGGGAGGGATTATATGGATGGAATTCAACTCTTGTGAAAATGTGCCACCCGCTCCACAGCTTATACAATACAGGAGCTAAACATTGTTGTCACAGTTACATGGTGAAGAAAACAAGAAATAACACACAACATCTATATGCAGCTGCAGGTTTTAGCTACAAGTTGGTTAATGTTATATAGCCCAAACTGGCAGCCCTTTAGTTCCATTAGCATTAGAGATGTTTTCATTAAATGTTAGACACCAACCTTAGCCTTGCCTGAAAACCTCAATTATTACAAATTGCTGAGCAGTGTTTTGCAGCCTGATGTGCCTCAGAACATGGACTGCACCATTAATCGAATAAATTGATTAATCAACGCCATTAGTCAAATGACCCAGTTTTATCTTGATTTGTATGAAATATTTAATAGACCGATCGTGCTGCTGCTACTGAATATTTATGATCTATGCAGTAATTCGATTACAACGGTTGTCTAGTGGCCTACTAACTTTATTTGACTTGTATTTTCCCAGGCTTGTATCACAGTTCTGTGTGATGTAAGAGCTGCAGAGACAGCCTCTCTGAACTTCAGTCAAAAGTAGTCACAGCTACCGTCTGTGTGACAATTTGGCTCACCAAGACATAACTTGGAGCCCATGAAATCTGTTCAAGGACAGACTAATGCTTTGGAATAACTCAAGTTTGATATTTTTGCTTTTAAGGAAGGTTACCATCTGAAATCACCAGATCATGTACTTGTTAAAATCTAGGCTTTAAAGATATGTTGTTGTCTTGTATTTGTCTTCAAATATACTGCTGCGTGCTTGGGAGTTGATTCAGTTGCTGGTAGCAATATGATAGGCATCCCCTAATCCATTTGTGCTCTCTCTCTCTCTTAGCCTCTCTCACACGCATGGCTACAGCTGAAGGAAATCCTTCTTTATTTATGAGATGTAAGGTTCAGAATGCCACAGGGGTCTCCGGAGAATTAAATACTGCACACATTCTGTTTTTCCGCTGTTGAGTGTCTCTTTGTCGCTTTCACATGGACACAGTCATATACACTTGCTACAGGACATCTATTCACCCAGTCTGCTGTTTTTTGGGTTGGCAGAGCTGCAGTTGTTAGAACGCGACCTTGGGAGGGCAGAAAGAGCTGCCGGCAGATGTGTGTACGGTGCTTCACTGTTTTATGTGGAAGAAATTATATCATCTGCATGTCGTAGAAGCAGAAATGCCATCCGGTGCTCAGGCCACACTAAATCGGCACTGAAGTGTAGTGTAAAATGTCAAGCTATGGATGCCTGTGGTGCAGAAAACCATGTAATATGAGCAGGAGAGCTCAGATAGTGTGATG